>NC_135906.1:25195458-25435458 GCF_964194155.1 Cetorhinus maximus | reverse complement strand
GGAGCCACATGGTTTTTGTGTAACTCAGGCTGTAGGTAAAAGAAAGAAAGCATCTGCATTTCTATAGCGCCTTTCACAAACTCAGGACATCCTGAGTACCAATGAAATACTTGTGAGGTGTGGTTGTAAAGTCGGAAACACAGCAGCCAATTTGCACACAGTCAGCTCCCATAATCCACAATGCGGTAATCTATTTTAGTGATGCTGATTGAAGGATAACTATTGACCAGGACAAGGTGAACGGGACTTTTTTCATAATAGCGCCAGGGGATCTTTAACGCCCGACTCAGAGGCCAGATTTGGCCTCAGTTTAATATCTCGTCTTGAAAGACAGTGCTTCTGATAGTGCAGCACTCCCTCAGTGCTCCAGTGAAGTGCCAGCCTTATGGGCTCAAGCCTCTGGGCCGGGTCTTGAACCTGTGACTTTCTGATGCGGAGATGGGAGCTGACACCTTCAAAAAGCGACATAAGCCATTGCAAACAGCGAGGGCTTTTCATTTCCTGGCTTTCAACCTCTGCCTAAAACAAGCGCAAAGCTCTGTCCATCCTTTAAAAAAAGTACCTGGATGAGCACTTGGCACGTCATAACATTCAAGGCTATGGGCCAAGTGCTGGTCAATGGGATTAGGTAGGTAAGTCAGGTGTTTCTCACGTGTCGGTGCAGACTCGATGGGCTGAAGGGCCTCTCCTGCACTGTGTGATTCTGTGATTCAGTGATTCTGGGAAGGGGTTATTAATCTGCGCGTTTCTCTTCCCCAGAGAGCAGGGGAGGCTGGGTCACTGAATATATTCGAGGCCGAGTTAGACAGGTTTTTGATTGACAAGGGAGCCAAGGGTTATGGGGGGGGCAGACAGGGAAGTGGGATCAAATCGCACCAGCCATGATCTTATTGAATGACGGGGCAGGCTCGAGGGGCCGAATGGCCTACTGCTGCTCCTATTTCTTATGATCTTATGTACTTAAAATGATGAGGGTTGAGTGGAGGGAGGAAGACACCTAAGGGGAAGAAAAACACTGAGTTACAACATCTCATTACCCTCGGAATCATTCTATCAGCGTCCAGGGAAAGCACCAATAAAAATATACTTTTCACGTGCAATTGATTAAATGTTTAAACCGTGTTGTAGTCTCCAATTGGCGTTGAGTGGCGGTGGGGCCAGAGAGCCATTGAAATCTCCGTTCACGTCGGCCGGAGAGGGAGATCCCGTCAGCCTGATGGGCTGGAAAATTCCGGCCTCTCTGCCTACACGTGCCCCTGCCACCTCTCGGAGCACTGGACACCAGCAAACTACGCACGTTACCACTAATGTCAATTCTTTCCCATTGCCATTGCCAGACCGATCACATCGAGTTCTGGAGTAGACACCAAACGAAAGCTTGGCATTCTAATTCGATGTACTGCAGGCCAAACTCGGACACCTCAGCAACCCTGTTGTTATCCATTCACCTTTAACTGATGTAGATGTCTCATGGAAGATCACCCCTGTGAGTTATTTGTTCAATCAGATACTTGGAAGAGCCACCTTGTGTGTTGATAAGAATGATTATTGTTCTCGATTGACGAAATCCTGAATTTTAAGTTAGGCTTCGTTACCGCACTAGGCCCTGATGTGAATCACTAAAGCCTGTGCTAATCCAGAGGAACAACAAAGGGTCCTTTCTGCAGGGTATGCTATAATAAGCTTTGTGAGAATAGTTGTGTCTTTGGAAAACTGCTTCTAACTGGGGGGGGGAAAACATTTCTTGATGTTGCTCCAGCAGGTACATTTTGCACGCTAACTATGTGCAGCTTCCTCAGTGTCGAGCCCCTTAAACAGGAGAAAGGCTCCTTTTTTTCCCTTGGTCTAACCATGCTGTGCTACCAGCTGGCCAGGAAGCACAGCAGATAATAGAGTAAGTAAATTATCTTGGTTTCCTTGCTGCTAGGACAAGATGACTTTGTTCTTGTGGACAAAAGAAAGCAGCACCTCAGACAAAACCACACACACACGCACAGACACACACACACTGACATACACAGACACATACACACTGACACACACACACACATACGCACAGACACACACACACTGACACACACACACACACACGCACAGATACACACACACTGACACACACACACTGACGCACAGACACACACACACTGACACACACACAGACACACACACACTGACACACACACAGACACATACACACTGACACACACAGACACACACACACATGCACACACACACGGAAACACACACATGCACAGACACAGACACACACTGACACACACACACACAGACACACACACACACACGCACAGACACACACACACTCAGACACACACTGATACACACATGCATACTCACACACACAAACCACACACACACATACATACAGACACACACTCACACACACACGTACATACACACACACAAGCCACACGCGCACACACACACTCACAAACCACACACACATACACACAGACATACCCATACACACTGACACACACACAAGCCACATACACACATACACACACAGACAGACAAACACATATACACACACAAATCATGCACATACACAAACCACACATGCACACACACAAACCACACATACACACAAAAACCACACACGCACACAGATACACGCATATACACACACAGATCACACACACACATAAACTACATACACACAAACTACACACAGATTCATACATAATCACACACACACACAAACTACACACACATACACAATCACACATACACAAACCACATACTCAAATCAGACACACTCGCACAAATCACACACACAGACACACAAATCACACAAATCACATACATACACAAATCGCACACACACACACGCAGACACAAATCGCACACAGACACAATTACACACGTATTGCGCACACACTCACACAAATCATGCACACACACAAATGGCACACACAGACACAAACACACACACACAAATTGTACACAGAGACACAAACACACAGACACAAACACACACAAACAAATCACGCACACAGACACAAACATACACAAATATTGTACACAGACACAGACACTCACACAAACATACAGGCTCACATATATCACAAACACATACGCAAACACACACATTGCACACAGACACACACAGACACACACATATGCATCACACAAACACACACAAACATTCACATACACAAATATGCAAACATACAGAGACACACACATCATGCACACAGACAAACATGCACCGCATAAGACTGACAGGCAAGCACTCACAAAGGCACACACACACATACACATGCATATAGACACACACACACATACAGGCCAAGAAAGCCTGTGCATGCACAGCTGCACACTCATCCACACACAACAGTGCAAGTGTCAACACATACACACCTGCACACAATTGCACATAAACTATTGATTGTGGAGGGTTGATATGTATGAATGATGTTTCTGATTGGATGGCCTGTTGGCTATAGAGAGAAGCTGTCAGTGATACATTGACTGGTAATAGGCAGATTTGAGTGAGAGGTGGCAAGGATACAAAACGAGGGAAAGAGAGAGAGAGAGAGAGAGCTGGGACTCCCCTGGGCATGCATTCTGTCCAGCCTGTACAAGTCCAGTTAATTCCACAGCTTCTGGCTGATAGCCTGCAGTGCCAGTCAGCTGTCACTCTGTTTGTGATCCATCATAGAGCAACCATCTGGGACGCAGCCCTTAAATAATCTGCACTGTGGCATTTTGACTGCCTGCATCTTTGCTTACTGCTTATTTTCTGCCTCTTTTTATCATTATCTCGCTCTCGTCTCCAGGCCGTTCCCCCTTGATCATTCGTTCACAGCATCTTCTTGCTCCTTCCTTCTTTGCACTGACTTTATTTTCGAACCCTGTTAGCTTAATAAACAAGTTGACACATTTTATAAATTGGGTTTTTACAGAAGTTACATCTTCAGTTCTTCCTTTCACTCCTCCTGTTTCCCCCGACAGCTCTTTATTCTCTAAAGATGCGTTGACGAAATCCACACGCGCGGCCTCTCTTCCTCTCTCTCTCTCGCTCTCTCTCACGCGCACTAAGCACATGTGGGGACGCTCCCTCATTCACGGTCTCTATACCTGTCACACACGTGGCCACCTTCCCACACTGGTGAGGATTTATTGAGAAGGGTGCACGTTGACCTGAGTCGGTATAAGTGCCGAGATTTGGGCCACTGGTGAGAAACGTGGTAAGGCGCTTTCTAACTGAGAGTCTTCCTTTGGGTTCGGGGTTTCGCCTTGCTCTTGATAGAAGTTCACCCAAGGTCAGATAGGGAAGTGAACCGAAAGACCTTCATTTTACAGAGCATCTTATCAAACCCAAAGGCACATCACCCCGAATGAATTACTTTTGAATTAAGCGTTGTTATTAGAGAAACGTGACAACCAATTTGTGCACAGCAAGCTCTCTCACAAACCCCATCAATAATTTATGTGATGTGGGCCAGGAAAACTCTTCGAACCATGCCATGGGGTCTCTTATGTCCACTCAATGGGGTCCTCGGTTTCGCACCTCGCCCAAAAGGGGGCTTGCCTTCGACAGTTCAGCACTCCCTCGGCGCTGCACTGAATTGTCAGCTTAAGGTTACGTTAAGTCCCAGGGCGGAATTTTACAGCCCGGTCGGGGCGGGGGCTTGGGTGGGGGCGGGGCTGGGGGTGGGGGCGGGGCTGGGACAGGAGCTGGGGTGGGGCTGGGGGCGGGGCCATGGGAGAGGCCGGGGGCAGAGGCGGGGGTGGAGCCGGGGGGGCGGGGGGTGGTGGGCAGGGGCTGGGGGGGGGGCTGTGGGCGGGGCTGGGGGAAGGGGCTGGGGGCTGGGGGGGGCGGGGCCAGGGGTGGGGGCGGGGCCGGGAGCTGGGGTGGGGGCGGGGCCGGGGGGCAGGGGCTGGGGTGGGGGCGGGGCTGCGGGCAGGGGCTGAGGCAGGGCAGGGGGCGGGGCCAGGGGCGGAGCAGGGGCAGGGCCAGGGGCGGGGCTGGGGGCGGGGGCGGGGCCGGAACACGCGGCGATCTCTCCAAAACTCCAATGACTTTGGCGGGACCGGAAGATCCCGTCGGGCGGGAGGGGCCATAAAATTCCGCTGCCAAAGTGGGGCTTGAACCCTCGGTCCTCCTGACTCAGAGGCAAATATGCTGCCAACTCAGGGGGGTGGGGGGTGCTGGGTCGAGGTTACAGAGTCATGGGTAGAGTCTTTGCCTTGCCCAAGTGTTCCTTAGGGTAACAGTTGAGGAAGGAGGCAGATGTCTGGGATCAAATAATGCAGAGACCCTGGAGGAAGATTCGAACAATCCTTCCTGGCGTCTGGATTCCTGGAAGACCCATGGATCCTGGGAGGCTTCTTCACCACCACAGGAGTTTGGGAGCTCTCTGCCCGGCTTGTGCCACCCTCACGGCCGAGTGCAGCTTCTGCGGCATCGTGAAAAAGACGGCGATTCGGTTTTCTTGACTGATCCCATATCTTTGAAATGGAGGTTCAAACAAAAGGAAAAATCCCGAGCTGTTTGAACAGGGAGGGATATTCAAAGACGGTTTCGTACAGGCAGACTTTCTGAAATCTAGTTAACGCACTGAAACATTATCTCACTAATGCACATTCAGGGAAGCGCCTTGGAAATAACTGACAAGCCCTCGCTCATTTTCTTCTTTAAACGTTGCTGCTACTCACTACCTGCAACTCATTGTCTTTCTAAACTTGCTGCTATTTTTCGCAAAAGCGTTTTTTTTTTTAAATGCATGCTGGATTATAAATTGCAGTTTATTATCTCCCCCCATTCAAGGCAATCTTCTTCCTACAGTAACAAGACAAGGCAATCATCATTCTTTGTCCCAAAGCAGCGAAATTAGCCGGGAAACGACACTTCTGACATTTTTTTCCCCAGCTGCTTATCTCCTTAAATTAGTAATTATGGCTTTTATGATTCACCGCAGTGATTGATTTTTTTTTTTTTATTTTCCTTTTTTGATTCTGTTTCTTTGTGTATTGTCAATGTGAGGCATTCTGCACTAAAAGCAGCCTTGTCTTTTTTTCTCCCGCACTCTCCTCACATCCAGTACAATGAGTGTTATTGTGAACTATTCCCCTCGTACAAATTATCAGCACTTTTGGGGACGGAAAAGTCGATTATTGTTCTCAATCAAAACAGTACGCACCTCAGACAGAGGGAGAGGAGGGGAGATATATATATATTATATATATATAACACCCATGTGTATATATATACACACACATACACATATACATATATTTTTTAATATATATTTATATAAATATGAGCGTGTGTGTTATAGAGGGTGAATAGAGATGTGGTCCATCCAATAAATACATCAGGATACAATAGGAAGAACCTTCAGAACAGCTGAAACGTGAACTGAGGAATTTATTATCTAGGGCTCATTGGATGAAGGTCAATCATCAGTGGTGAATGACAAGGAAGAATAATGTTTGTCTCCCTGTCTCGTTTTCCAGGGGTTTTCTTTTGTGCGTCGGGGCTAATTCAACGCTATCGTTTCGTTGCACAATCCCAGATGCCCCAGTTGTGACCCGCAGCAATTAAATGATGCATATCATCAGGCGAGTGCACAAGGTACATCAGCCCCTGTGTTCGCTGACCTACGCTGGCTCCTGGTTAAGTGGCGTCTCCATTTGGAAATACTTATCCTTGTTTTCAAATCTCTCCACAGCCTCTCCCCTCCCCTACTTCGGGTAATCTCCTCCAGCCCCACAATCCTGCAGGATCTTTGTGCTCCTTTAAATCTGACCACTTGAGCATTCCCAATCCTCATTGCTTTACCGTTGGTGGCTGTGCCTTCAGCTGCCTAGGCCCTGAAATCAGGAATACCCTATCTATACCTCGCCGCCTCTTTGCCTCTGTTTCCTCCTTAAACCTTACCCTTTGACTAAACTTTTGGCCATTTACCTTTTATATTGCCTGATGTGGCTCAGTGTCTGTTTGCTTTATGCTTTGGAGATATGCAGAGATGATACACCAGCTCCTATATGTGAAACAAGAGTTTACCCAATGCTTCAAAATGTCTGCTCTCTCGTGCTTACAGCAACTTACCTCAGTTTAATTTCTTTATCTCAGTGACCACACCCAATCTTAACTAATTACACACAGCCAACAGACACACATAATCAAACATCTAATAATTGGACACTACAGTGTCTAATGTCACTTCAGGACACTCAGGGCTACAGGTGATTGAGGGCGGACGGAGGTCCAGTGAGGGAGTTGCTGACTGGCAGTGGGGTGGGGGGTGGGGGTGGGGGAGGGGGGTTGTGTGGAGGGTGCAGGGTGAGGGTGTGACGGTTGGAAGAAAGGGCAGCTTCTCAGCTCGTTCCCCCCACTTCCCTGATGCCGGGTTCTTGGGTCAAGCACTTGGCCCCCATCTCCCGGGAGCCGCATTTGCTTTTGGGGTTTCCTGTGTGGCCAGTCCCCTGCCCGCTGCTGACTGAATACCAGCAATGTCGAGGTGAGGCCCTTGTGCGGGCACTAACTGACCACTTAGGGGTCTCAACTGGGGGAGGGGGAGGGGGGGGGAAGACTGTTCAAGAGCAATTTCCCCTGGACTTCATCAGGGCAGGGGCGGGAAGTTGGCGTGGTCTGCACCCAGTGCCCTTCTGCCTATTTAAACACCCCCGCCTCACCTCCAAGCTCGCCTCAGCAGTGGGCGTTAAATTCCCCCCCCCCTTGTTTTTCGTATGAGCACCAACAAAACTCACTCTAATGGTTCATGACGGTAGGCGAGAGACAAAGGGGCAGTAACATGGAAAGGAGTAATGTGGGAACAGAGAGAAAGGGAAAGGGACCGAAGGTTTGGTCAAAGGGGTGGGTTCAGAGGAAGCTGAGGAAAGAGCAGTGAGAAATGGAGAGCCTTACGGACGGGACTGTCAAAAAGAAGGACTCAGAGGGACACAGGAGACCAGGACTGTCGGACGTAGGTGAACATTTTAATATCATTTGTTAAATTGGCCTTTCAGTCCAAAGGTGGTGGCACTAGCTTAACAACCACTTGGATTCGTCTAGCAGCTTTTAAGCCAAAGAGTGGAGGCAAAGGGATAGAGTGAAAAAAAAATAAAGGAGCAAATGTTGAACCTTGGCATGGCTGTTCGGAGAGGTGATCCAAAGCTTTTGTCAAAAAGATGGGGGTGAACTTTAACAGCTGCTCAGGGGATGGGCTCGGAGGCAGTGAGGTTGGTAAATGGTGTGGGAGGGCCTCAGGTGGCATGTCTACCTGCTACCATGCCATTGTGCCAGCGGTGGGAATGTTGGCAGATGGCCCAACCCCTTGGAACCCAACTGAGCCGCTTAAGTTGCCCACTGGGGACCTTGTCCCACTTCCGCTGATGTTTTACCTGCAGTGGGAGGGGGGCTGCTGCTGCATGGGAGACCCTGGCGGCCTCCCAGGTGGCTCCAAGGTGCTGAGGGGTCCTCCTCCTTGGCACACTTGGGTCCAGGAAGTGTCCCCCTGGAGGCCCCCGCCTCACCTATGCCGCCCGCCCTCAGTGATGAATCCCCATGCCCCCTTTTGCTGGGATTTTCCTGACTTTCTCCAGTGCCTGCTGACCCCACTTCCTTAGTTGTGAGGGTGCATGCCCATCGATGTGTGTGTTTGTGTGTTTCTTCAAGGTGCAACTCCAGCTGTGGCCATTGCCTCTCAGTGGCGCTGCTGAGCTACCAGCCCTCTGTTTAAGCCCACTCATTTGGCGGTGCTCCATAAAATGCCACCACCATAAAATCTCAACGCCCCCTCGAAGTTTCACTCCACCCTCTGGGCCTGGTGGTGGGAGACCCCCCCCCCCAACTTTGGCGAAACCCCCTCCAGCCCCGCTGCTAAAGGTGGTGAGAGAAGTGGTGCAGTGGTCCAGGAAAAGAATTGGGAAGGATTCATAAATCACAGAGTTCAAGGGCCGAAGAGCTTGAAAGGAGGTGTGAGGTTGGAGGGGGAGGAAGAGGTCGGGTGAGGCGGCTGTGGAGAGATTTGGAGGCGAGGGCAAAGATTTCAACGTGTTGAGGGAACCACATTTGGGTCAGCAGGAGCGATGGGTGAGCAGGTCTGAGTCCAATTACCACCTTATGTCGCTTGGAGGTGAATTTTGCCTGAGAACCCTGCTGTCAGGTGACTTGGGCTGTTTTATTGGGTCGAGGGTGTTGCATAAATACAGTTTGTTATTGTGGCATAAAGTGCAGTACAAAATGTTCATACTTATTTCCTGAGAAGGTGTTTCATTTTAAGAACAACGTCAAAATGACTAAAATATGATTCCCAATAAATCAATGAGTAATGGTCGGTTTGATCGACAAAACCCTGCTGTCAATTTTCACATGCAGATCTCAAAATTGCTCATTTTTAAGCAACACTTAAGTGAGTAACAACCTGAGGCAGCGGTAACCTAGACAGATGATTCACTGGGCTGTACCTAATGGCTGTAGAGTGCAGTAAATGCCCTGAGAACCTATGCAGTGTTGCCAAGGGGGCAGCCCCGGGGTTTCGGTCATGGATAAAGGCGGGCGGTGGCTTTGGTGGAATGACATCAAAAAGAGCCAAAAAGCAGAGGAAACGCCGCTTAAGGCTCACCTCCCTTGCTCTCGCTCCGAGCCGAACGTTGAGTTGCCTTTTGAGCGGCCTCTGTCTCCGTGTGTTACAGCTGCCAAGAGCCCGTGCCTGGCATAACGTTCCAAACATTGCGCCTCTCCGTGGTAAGAGGGGCCTACGAGAGGGGCCGCAGGCTGGGAGGTGAGTTGCAAGGGTTATGTGCTGATCTCCTGTAAGGGCCGATCGAGAGCGCTGAGGTACTTCAAGCTCTTGGCATAAAAGACGGAACCCTGGCACGAGCAGTTGTGCCTCTTGTGTTGCTTTTCTGCTCGATTGCTGTGATCTTGTTGAGGGCTCGTAGCTGTCACATCTAAGCAATCGCACCCTTCTGTCAAGTGTGCTCAACGATCTTGGACTGAACTGAGCGCCGCGGGTTTCTCTACTGAGCAGCAGACGCTGGGAATTCTCGCCAGGCCTGGCAGCGTATCGAGGAGAGGGAAACAGAACCAACGTCTCAGACCCGCGACGCTTTATCGGGCAGGGAGGAGTTAGCGATCCAATGGGTTTACAGCGAGTCCGCCGGGGGGAAACAGAGATGAAAGAACAACAGGGGAAGGCCTGTGATTAGGCTGGAAGACAAGTGGGATTAAATGACGAAAGGGATGACGGTGCAAGGCAAAAGGGATAAGTGAAGAAAGGAAAGATTGTGTCAATGAAAAAGGCATAATCTGTAGCTGGGATTTCCTGGTCTCGCGCAACGTCAACTGCCGACCTAGACAGGTGATTCTGGCTGGTCCGTTTAATATTCTGTCCCTCCCTCAACGATTCCCGCTGTGGGCAGGACCGGAAAATCCCAGCCTTTATTTCAGAATCGATCGTATTTTGCTTCTGCAGTTTTTTTGTTTGTAAGTTTGCAAGAACTATAAGCTGCGCATTGGAAGTGGTGAAGTTGAGTCAAACCCCTTCCATTCAGCACCTGTGGGCTAGATTCTGGTTGATGTATATTTTTGTTGAACGTCAGATGATAATCTGATACCGCGGGATATATTCTCAGCTGCCTGGGCTTTAAATTCTGGAATTTCGTCTTTAAACCTCTCCATATATTTTCTCTCTCTCCTTGTTAAGATGCTCCTTAAATCCTACCTCTTTGACCAAGCTTTTGGTCACCTGTCCTGACACCTGCTCTTGTGGCTCCGTCTTTTCTTCAACAGTGACTCCTGTGTATATTTTTGCTGCGGCAAAGGTGCTATGCAAATGCAAGTTATTGTTGTTTTTTTGCTCTTTGTATTTCCTGGGGAAGATCTTATTTGAAAAAAAAAACCTCTGCGGTTTCTTGCGATGCTGAGCGGTTTATCTTCTGTAATGAGAATGTTTTGTGCATCCGATGCCAGTATCGGGTAGTGGGTGATTATACACTCAAGCCCAACCACGTGCTTGGGAAGGGACCCCCCCCAACCCTCTCACACAGCCGACTATCCCTGGTTGAGATTGTTTATTATTGCTGAGAAAAATGGATGGTGATTAAGACTCAATTTGCACCAGACATGCGATAGCAGAGGAGACGGCCACACCCAATCAGTCTCACCCAAAAGGAGCGACGAGGGGATCTTCTTTGGACGTGGAGATGTTACGATCCGGAAGGCGCTGCCTGAAAGGGTGGGTGGAGGCAGACTCAGTGCTAACTTTCAAAAAGGGAATTGGATCAATGCTCGAAAAGGAAAACAATTGCAGGCCTGCGAGGAAAAAGACAGCGGAGTGGGACTAATTGGATAACTCTTTCGCAGAGCTGGCATAGGCAGGATGGGCTGAATGGTCTCCGTCTGCCTGTATCAATTTATGATTCTCATGATTCCATGGGCAGGATTTTCCCCTTTGGGCCTCAGACCCCCCGCGGAGAGGCTGAAATGTGGGTCAGAAACCAAAGCTACGTCAAAGCAGCCGCTCATCGGGATCTCCTCCGGGGCAGCCAGCGGACAGAGGGTGAGCTCGCCCTCCAGTTAAGGGTGATCGATAGGCCCTTGAAGCTGGAGGGCCAAGCAGGGGGTATCCAGCATGGAAGGAACAGTAATGTGCAATGGAAAGGAAGCAAGAGAGAGCGTACTTCAAAATGGAAGGGACAGAGGCTGCCTCGGTCAGGCTTTTATAACGATATAAAGACACTAATCACTCACAAGGGATCGGGTAATCATGTTGTGGGTTCATTTATTGAGACTAGGCACGTGGGAAAACGTATACAATGGTAGAAAACTTGAAAACATCAGCAGCAGAGGTGTGTGTGTGTGTGTGTGTGCACGCGTACGCGCCTGTGTGTGTGTGTGCGTGCACGCGTACATGTCTGTGTGTGTGTGTGTGCGTGCACGCGTACACGTCTGTGTGTGTGTGTGTGTGTGTGCGTGCGTGCACGCCTGTGTGTGTGTGTGCACACGTACACGTCTGTGTGTGTGTGTGCACGCGTATGCGTGTGTGTGCACGCGTACGCGCCTGTGTGTGTGCGTGTGCACGCGTAAAAGTCTGTGTGTGTGTGTGTGCGTGCACGCGTTCACGTCTGTGTGTGTGTGCGTGTGTGTGCACGCATACGCACCTGTGTGTGTGTGTGTGCGTGCACGCGTACACGTCTGTGTGTGTGTGTGCACGCGTATGTGTGTGTGTGTGTGTGTGCACACGTACGTGCCTGTGTGTGTGTGTGTGTGTGTGTGTGCGTGCACGTGTACACGTCTGTGTGTGTGTGTGTGTGTGTGTGTGTGTGCGCGTGCACGCGTACACGTCTGTGTGTGTGTGCGTGTGTGTGCACGCGTACGCGCCTGTGTGTGTGTGTGTGCGTGCACGCGTACGCGCCTGTGTGTGTGTGTGTGTGCATGCGTATGCGTGTGTGCGCATGCCCTGCTCACAAGCCAAAAGGCTGGATCACATGATACACTTCCCTTCTGGCACACTTCTATCCCTTAAAGGCACATTACAACAGCCTCCATTCACCTAACCTGGCCCCCTACCGGCAATGGGAAGCTGGAGGCCAACTGGAGAACCTCAGTCAGCTCCCTTTAATTGTCTATAAGTGGCCCCTAATGGCCCTGACCACCTACTCGCCCCATGAGGGCAGGTAGCCCAGCTGAATCCCCACCCCCTCACCACCACCACCCCCCCCCACCCCCCCCCCCCCCCCCCCCCATCTACACAGATGGCCGAGGTGGGATGGAACTGGAGAAGTGGCTCTTAGGACAACGGACCTACTTTTAGCTCCCGCCTGCCTCCGACCCAAGATGCAGGGGGAACCTAAAAAATCAAACCCTAGTGGAAATATCCAGCCCCCCCTCCACCACCCGACCCACCACCCCGCAACCCCCCACCCCCCCACAACCCCCCACCCCCCTACCACCCGGTGGGTTTCCCTGTGGTGGGGCTGGTGAGCCATTGAAACCTGCGTTGACAATGGCGAGACCAGAAAATCCCTCTGGCATGTGGGGCTGGAAAATTCTGGCCTAGGACTCTAATACGCATTGAAATCCAGATCACCGGATATCCCGCTGTGTCGCCCAAAAACCCTACTTTGTGAAGGATGGTAGGACATTAGTTTCGGCTGTGGGTACACTGTTCCCTTGTGGCACAGTGGGTTGCATCCCTGCTTCTGACACCAGAAGCTCCAGGTTCAAGTCCCATCCCAGGACCTTGATGGTGAAGGAAGGTGAGTTCATAATGTGGACAAACAAGTTGAGTATTAATATAAGAGCAAAATACTGCAAATCTGAAATAAAAACAGAAAATGCTGGGGGAAACACTCAGCAGGTCTGGCAGCATCTGTGGTGAGAGGAAACAGAGTTAATGTTTCGGGTCCAATATGACTCTACTTCAGAATTCCAGGTGCAAATCTGTCCAAAATGGACCAATGGCAGGAGTGGGAGAGATTCCTGGTCAACCATATGATGGGAAGAATGATGGAGCCTCTACTGTAGCTCCAGACTACAACATGCATGTAAAAAGCAACTCAGACTCCCTGAGTGAACTATCGTACACCACCACCACACTGTTCCCTTTGATTCTGTCTATGAGTGTGTCATTACTCTGTTAGACAGGACACTAACACTGCAATTAGCAATTGGGAGTTTCTACATTAAGAAAGGGCACCAAGTACAGTGATGGCAGTGCAAATGGAGGGTGATGATTTTGAAATGTGTACACAGCCTCAGCGAGAAGCATCCAGAGTATTGGGTTCAAGTTCATTCCTCCTACTTCCTAAAGGTTTTGGAGAGCTATGAGATTTATACCAGAGCTTTAGAGGGACTGAGTTAAAAGAGCCCTTTGCCTCCCCTGGGATATTTTTCTCTTGAGAAGTGAAAACCTGGCTCTTAAGATGTTGAAGGAACTTGATGAAATGGAAGTGTGTTGGGGCAATACTCCCAATTCGGGGCAATGATTCAAAGTAAGCAAAATTGTTGTAAAATTGTAGAAAAAAAGAGACATGCTGTTGAAAGTTTTCATCTTTGCGTTCGTCAGGACAGATGCAAAAATGCCAAATTTCAAAGGAAGTGACAATACCCTTTTCTCATGCTGCCAAAGCTGAGATTTGGCACATTTGCGAGTCTGTCCTGATGAGTGCGAGAAGGAAAGTTCTGACAGCAAGTCTCTTTTCTTAAGCAATACCCAAATCCTGCACTGCCAAAAAATGGTTAGTCAATAGGGAATTCAGGCAAAATATCTCCAGCTCATCAGTATATGTGCTATGATGATGTACCATCAGCATCTCGAGATATTGCATTCCTTCATTACCTTTTAGTTTGACTATCTAATTTAGAGACACTCCCATAATTGTGAAGATATTGCCTTGATAATTGTTGCAATAGGTTTGATCGAGGGGCTTTGAAAACAGAAGCTGGGTGGCTACTGTCTATAATGCTGTTTTAATAAAATGATCCAATTTTTAAAAATTCAATCAGGATCACAATGAATATAAATTAAACTCTAACACAGGGTTTGCACAGGAGATTAAATAGGAAACATCTGAATATTTTTCCAAAGGAAAAAGATTTGCTGGTCTCAAGATTCCTGATTGCAAAGACTCAAGTCTATTAAATATTATCAATACTATATATTAATATCATGGCGCACATCAACAAATCTTGCTGTATAATTGTTTGAATTTGCGTGTTCTGGATTTTCTTTCTCTATTATTTCCCCCATTGTCCATTAATATTTCAATGTTTGCCATCATGGGGAGATGGTAATGTAGCCATAACGTCACTGGACTGGAATTCAGGGGGTCCAGGCTCTGTGGATAAGGGTTCAAATCCACCATTGTAGCTGGTGGAATTTAAAAATTCAATTAAAAAAAAAAATTCATTCACAGGACATGACTGGCAAGGCCAGCAGTTGTCACCCCCATCCATAATTGCCCTTGAAACTTAGAGTCTTGCTGGGCCATTTCAGAGGGGCAGTTAAGGGTCAACCACATTGCTGTGGGTCTGGAGTCACATGTAGGCCAGACCAGGTAAGGATGGCAGATTTCCTTCCCTAAAGGGACATTAGTGAACCGGATGGGTTTTTACAACAATGATTTCATGGTCATCATGAGACTTTTAACTCCAGATTTTTTTTTAACTGAATTCAAATTTCATATTGGGCCATGCTGGGATTTGAACCCAGAGCATTACCCTAGGTCTTTGGGTTGCTACGCTGGTGACATACTACTACACCACCACCTCCCCCAAATACAACAAGAGGATTTAATAGGGCGGATAGGAAGAAACTATTCCCTCGCTAATGGGGGAGTTCAGGGCAAAGAAAAAGTAACCTCAAAATGAGAGCTGTGCTCTTCAGGGGTGATGTCAGGAAGTACTTCACAAAGAGGCTGTGGAAATCTGGAACAGGCTGCTCCAGATTAAATTCCACAATAAATATTAAAGTCAATGAATGAAATCTGGAACACTCCACAAAACAAGTTGTGAAGGCTGACAGACAAATGTCAGAATTGAGAGTAATAGATTTTTGTTGGGTAAGGGTGAGAGAACTAAGGCAAGTCCATGTGGTTAAAATCAGATTAGCCATGATCTAACTGAAGAGCGGCCGAATGAGTTTGTATGTTCGTATGCACATATGTCCATATGTTCATATGTATGTATGTCCGTATGTTTGTAGATAGAATGTCTGTACGTTTGTATATACGGATGTCCGTATGTTCATATGTACTTATGTTTGTACATTCGTATTGTCGAATGGCCTTCTTCTGTTCCTAGAATGTTCCAATGTGAGATTTTTATAATCTTTAAACAATGTCAAACTACCTCCTATAGGGGCGCTCATCAATGATACCAGCGGCAAATAAAGTTCAAATATCACGTACTTGCAGAAGTGATATCTGCGGCTCAGTGGACTGCACCCTTCCTCAGGGGCTGAAGTTTATGTCCCACTCCAGAGACTTGAGCACAAAGTCTAGATTGATGCTTCAATGCAGTACTGAGGGAGTGCTGCACCCTTAGCGATCCTGTCTTCCTGTGATGCTCAACTGAGGCCCAGTCTGCTCTCTCAAGTGGATGTCGAAGATTCCGTGCCAGGGAGTTACCCTGGTGTCCCGGCCAATATTTATCCCTCAGCCAAAATCACAAAAATGATCTGATCGTTATCACACAGGTAGTTTGTGGGAGCTTGCTGTGTGCAAATTGGCTTTGCCACATTTTCTGCTTCAGAAGCACTCAATTGGTTGTAAAGCACTTTGGGATGTCCTGAGGTTGTGAAAGGTGCGATATCAATGCAAGTCTTTCTATTTCTCAAGCCCACTGGGACCGCCTTAGAGCTAAAGGATGAGTTTGTGCTGACAATTAACTGCTGTTGGAAACGGAAGGGCATTCCCGGGAGCTTGATCTTCAGGGGAGTTGTTTTCAGATCCATTTTGAGTCCTTTCAAAATTCCGTTGACATGTGAATGTAGATTGCCCTCTTCCTTGTGGCCAGGGGTGGGGAGGCCACTGTCTGCGGGGGGCAGAGAGCTGGTAAATAAGGTTTCTGTCCCTGGTTTGCTTCACCAGGATTTCTTGGAGTTTTCCAAGATGTTGGTATTGAGTCTTTACCTGGACTAGACATCAGCCCTGGGTGAGTACTCAATCGAGGAGGCAGGAAGCATTCTTGACCTCTCACCTCAGATTCCTATCTCGTCCAATCGTTGATGGTCAAGGTGAATAAGGGGTTGTGGGGGTCGGGGGGGAAGAGGTAACAGGGAGCGGAGAAACTTGAAAGTTAGCACTGGGACACCTGTGAACCAACAATGTTTTGAAGATTTCGGGGACATCTCAACAGAAGATCCTGAGGTAACTTTCAAACGGAAACCTCAGTTGAAAGGAAGAACGATTTACATTTATATAGCACTTTTCATGACCACCGGATGTCTCAAAGCGCTTTACAGCCAATGAAGTACCTTTTGAAGTGTGATGTAGGAAACACGGCAGCCAATTTGTGCACAGCAAGACCCCACAAGTAGTGGTTTGATAATGACCAGATAATCTGTTCTTGTGATATTGATTGAGGGAGAAATATACCAGGGAATACCCTCTTGCTCTTCTTTGAAATAGTGTCATGGGAATTCCTAGGTCCGCCCAGGACCTTGGGTTTAATGTCTCCACTGAAGGATGGCACCTCTGACAGGGCAGCGCTCCCTCAGTGCTGCACCGGGAGTGTCAGCCCTGGCCACCCAGTCTCGGGGTCTTGTGGACACTGCTGCAGCTTCTTAGGCCTACAGATAGGCTTCTCTTTCCACCACCCACTCTGGGGCAAGAGGGAGGGCATGAGTCAGGAGCGCACCCACCCAGGTCAGGAAATTCAGGATCCCCTGTTTCCTCACAGGTATCAGTGCAGTTCGGCTAAAACCGCACCTGAAGGTGACCGATGGAGGTGGGGGTCCCAGGGCAGAACATCGCCTCATATCTTTCACAGCACGAGCACTCAGTTTTACCCAGGAATAGATAACGGGCAGGACTTTCCAGATGGCGGGGAATCCAAAGAGTCGGTGGGGAACGCATCCCCGTCGATATTGGCTGCCCCTCAGCCACTTAATGCTCAGCGGGTTGGACTTACGCCCCTGTGTGGGGTGGAAATCTTGCCTCAGAGAGCTGCCGGCCAATCGTATGGCCTGCACCTCTGGAGCCTCAGCAGCGCCAGGTTCGAGCAGTGGCCACTGATGGGACTACAGCCAGCGCCCGAGCTAGAGGAGTCACTGGAGGCCAGTCTGAAGGTTATGAGTCCGGGGTATCGGCAGGGCCTGGCTGACAGGCTCCAGCGAGGGGAGTGAGGGGGTTTAGGGACCAGGTTTGAGAAGCTGCGCAGGACGGTTAGGGGGCATATGACCTTGGAGGAGGTGCCTCCGATGGGCGCTGGGAACCCACAAAGGAGGTAGCCCCCCCATCCCCCACTTTGCTTGGCACCAGCCCATGCAACTAAAGCTACCAGGCCACCCGCTTGGTGTGGGCCTCTCCCTGTCATGGATAAAATAGTAGGGGGGGGAGGGAATGAGATACTTAACTAGCCATTAATTGGCTGCACTGCCCAACACCTCCACTACCCTCATAAAATGAGAGATAGGTCAGGTACAGGCAGGTAGATGACAGGCAGGACAATTTGCAAATCCCCACCCACCTTCAATTCAGCCCAATGAATGGATCTCTGACTGAATTCACACACTCTTGGCTTGATGCCTTGCACATTGCCAATCGAAAGGCATCTCATCAGCTTGCACATGTGGACAACGAAGAGAAAAAGCAGGATTTCCATCAGATATTTATCTGATTAGGAACACCGGAGAAGGCCATTCAGCCCCTCAAGCCTGTTCGACCATTGACATAGACACTGGTTGCACAGTGATCTCCAGGGTGTAAAAGGCTAAAAGCCCACAACCAAAGGCCCCCGGGATAAAATTGCACCCCCCCTCCCCCCCCACACATTGTTTCGTTTTGCATTGTTAATGCTGATTTTAAAATGTTTTTCTTCAGTAACAAAATCTACTTCAGGCACCATTGCTGCCAAATCTCATTTAACAATATCAATTAAATCACCGCTGTTATGTGTTATCGATCAAGTAGAAAATTGCCAATTAAGCCAACAATTAAGGGGAGAATGCATTAAATTAAGCCTTGTAATGATCTTGCGTTGCCTTTTGAGTTGCTGAACATGGATGCTTTCAGTAGCCGTTTGTTGCAGTGTTTAAACCCTCCTTCCTGGAAGAGAAGTGTTTCATCATGACTTTCTGCGATATCTTCTCATTTGCGTGGAAGCACATTGATTTATAGAACTACCGGGATTTATTAACAATGTCCGTGCTGCAATTGCAGGGGCATTTTAGGATCTGTAGGCAAGGTGTGACCTTCGCAAATTGGCCGCACTGTATAAAATGTAGTGTACTTAAGAGAAAACCTAACAATGACCAGAATTTTTAAGGTAATTGGCAAACGAAACGGATCCAAAACAAAAGGACAAAACCAAATTGCCCGGTGAGTTTTTATGATCTGGAAGGCGCTGCCCGAAAGGGCGGTGGGAGCGGATTCAACTGTAACTTTCAAAAGGAAGTTGGGCAAAGACTTAAAAAGGAAAAAAAAAATTCGCAGGGTTGCTTGGAATGAGCAGAAGTGTGGGACTAGTAGCTCTTTTGGAGAGCTGGCATAGAGGTGATGGGCTGAATGGCTTCCTTCTGTGCTGGTACGTACAGTGATTCGAGCCGGAGATCGCCTGAGTTCATCTTATGCATTGAATACCTTTGGAAATAGAAGGTGCTGCAATATGCGCTCAAATGTTCCAGAAGACGGAACTGTGGCCATCCTCGTAGAGTCATAGAATCCAGAGAAACATGAACTGCAGCTTTTGGATGCCAGTGAGTCACCCGCGTCAATACTAAAGGAGCATTTCTGAGTGAGTGTGGGACTTTGGAGTAGCGATGCCAGAAGGGTCCACTTTTGAAATTAAAACTGGATCATAATATGTAAAGCAGCAGATGTTGTGGGCAGTCTATATAGCACGAGGCACGGAGTGGAACAGTTAGGTTGTGCACAAATAGCTGGGCAATCTTGTCAATCACGCAAGCTTGAGAACTAAGGAGGATGCAGACATGTTAAGCACTATATGCCTCAACCACACCCCTCCCTCCCTCCCTCCCCCCCGGACCCCCTCACCCCACACTAACCACATTGCAGTAGCAAAACGTTTAATGATATTGGCAGTGTTTCAGTTGAAGTTAATCAGGAAGAAATGCCAAACAGGCTGCTGACTCGCTGTTGCCTACAGTAAATCAATATTACCCCTCCAACCTCTCTTTCTCTCCCTCTCTCGCTGTAGCCGGCACTAAACCTCAGTCCTTTCAGAAGATCCACCTCCCCACCCCCTCCCGCTCCACGCAGACAGCAGTGTCTATCAGAGACTTACAGGCAATCTGAAATTCATGTACTTGAATCAAAATTTTACAGATATTCTTTGAAGCACAATGGCTTTTTTTCCCAGGTGTGACGGTGTATGAATGCTGATAATCAAGGAGAGAAATTAGAAAACTTGAGGAACAGAATACTTCCAGGCACTATTTTACCGGAGGAGAGTGCATTTATTTTTCTGTGCGCCAGCGGCTTTGGCAGAGGGAGGTGCGAAAATGTTGCCTTAAACCTGGAAAGGGTGGGGGAGGAGGGAACCGAATAGCAAGGGTAAAGGGTTAACATCGATTTTCCTCAGTAACCATGGACATGGCTAAAACTCATAACTTAGTGACCGCTGACAGCTGAGATAGCTGAAACCTTGCACAGTCCCCATGGATCATGCAGTTGGTGCATTAGCATTCGAATTACCCACTTAAAAATCACATTAAATGCTAAACGCTGACTCAGGGATATCTGACTGCAAACCAAGAGCTTTCTGGAAATGAGCATTGAGGCAAAACAGATACTGAGGTCTGTGTTGTGACTTCATGCGGTGCCATTTGACGATAACAAGCCTGGCCATGATGTAACTTGCAACCTGGAGCACCTTTTTAGCTGAGAACATTCATTTCGGCCTCTCTTCCGACATCCTCTTTATTTTAACCTTCCTCTCTTTCCTTGTGTCTTTATCTCTTGTTATCTGTCAGTCTTGCTCTCTCTCTCTCTCTCTCTCTCTCTCTCTCTGCATATGTATTCTTATACGTACAGTTACACACACAGATAGATGTGTAACACAGACACGGCCGTTTCTTTTTTATTCATTCACGGGATGTGGGCTTCACAGGCTGGGCCAGCATTTATTGCCCATCCTTAGGTTGCCCTTGAGAAGGTGACGGTGAGCGGCCTTCTTGAACCGCTGCAGTCCGTGTGGTGTAGGAACACCCACAGTGCTGTTAGGACTATCCATTCTTGGACTATCCATACAAACTAGCTTTATCAACACCGCTGACATGCCTTTGCTTTCTTAGAGCAGTGCTTCCCAAACCACTTCTCACTATGACCACATTTCAACACTTGAAAATTAACATGACACCAGATGCCAACAAAGCAAAAACACCAATAAAGCAGAAGAGTAACATTTAGTTTATAATTATTTAAGTTGTGTATTATAGATCAACATATAATGTACATCATATAAATATGAAAGCCTGGGTTTCTAAAGTGTTTTTTAAAAATGTTATTATTTTATGTACTCACCAGTCCATTACTTAATTTGAGCCGCTCTAGCTCATGGACCATGGCCTGGATGTAGCAGGAACGCAGGTTGAGGGTCTTGAGGTGACTGATGTTGGAACCCCGCTGGGGTTGGGCTCAGACATGCCACAGGTCAGCAGCGGAGGCATTGCCATGGGGCTGGACTTTGAGACTCAGTGAAGTTGCCAAGAGTAGGAGCCCGTGGCCCGAAGAAAGACACTGAGAGATAAGTAGGGCAAGGGCAGGGCTGCCTGGGCTTCCTGGGCCTCAGTGCTAGTGCGAGGCACAATCTCAGAGGAGAAGGACCTTGCGACCTCATTTGGGGTCGTGACCCACAGTCTGGTAACCGCTGGCTTAGAGCCTATATTTCATCCTGTATGGAGGCAATAGCTTAAAACAGATACAATCTTGGAGGAGCAAAGGGTTAATTGGTGGGACATGGATCCTTACTATAACTGGTTTCGATGACTTTCAAAGGGAATTCTCCATTACTAGTATGCTATCCATCTCTCTGCCCTTCCCAATTTACATAATCAATTGTTGGAATGGAATAGAAACCAGAAATGACAGAAAAAATGCGTAAATTGTCTGAATGAACAAAATTGTCCGCATTCTGCCAAAATGGCGCAGTGGTTGTTTAATGCACAGATATATGTTTTTTATATAGCTAAGAAGAACTAACTTCAAAAATTCAGAACACTGGGTACATAGGAACAGGAGGAGGCCATTTGACCCCTTGAGCCTGTTCTGCCACTCAACAAGATTATGGCTGATCTGTGACCTCACTCCAAATATCCCGCCTTTGCCCCATGTCCCTTAATATCATTGGCTAACAAAAAATTGTCCTCAGCCAACACCTCCAGAGTCACTAATCTGGTCATTTATCTCATTGTTGTTTGTGGAGTCTTGGTGAGGCACAAATTGTCTTACCCTGGTTCCCAACAATACGACAGTGGCCACGCTTTAGAGGTAATTCATTGGTTGTGAATCTCATTGGGGTCTCCGTGTAGTGTTCGATTTGTTCTGTGTTTGATTATGTGAGTCTGTTTACTATTGATGCTGACTGTGCTTGACTGGTTATGCTTGGATGTGGACTCAGGGAAAAGTAAGCAAAGTGTATAGAAAGAGCTGGAAGCCAGAGCTGAAGCATGGAGCAGACATTTTAAAGCACTGTGAATAAAACCTGTTACACACATAGAAACTAGTGTCATCTCTGCGTGGATCTGAGAAAAAAAAAGATACACAACAGTCCTGAGGATGTGAAAGGTGCTAGGATAATGCAAGTTGTTCCCTTCATTAGTTCTGTGGCAACATCAGGTCAAATGCACCAACGTGTGTGTGTGTGTGTGCGGGTTGAGGGGGGGTGGGGTGTCAAACCTACAAAAAAGGACTGACATGGAATGGCCCTCTACCCAGCTAGCCTGTCCCAAATGTGTTAAATCCAGAAATATGGATTTTCTCCTCTTTAGTAGGATAATGCTCTCTTTTAATTACACTGTTTACCTTTAATCCTTACTCATCATTCACCCTAATTATTCTGCAAAACAGCAGAGCAACCTGTGTGGCATAAATAAAGGACCAGCGAGTATTTGGGCAGGCAGACTGAGAAACATTTGCATGAGTTAAATCGAGAGGTGAGAGGATATCTCAAGGATTGATATCACAGCTGGTAGGCCTTGCACAATTTGCCAGGCAGTAAAGACGAGCTGTTCAGTTCAGGGCTGCCTCTCATTCTATAGTCACTGCTCCAATTCTTCCTGCTTCTCTGATATAATCTATTTTCCCCGTTCTCCTGTACATCCAGTACATGCTCACTGCAGAAATCCAGAGGCTACCATCCCAGCACTGCATGGGCAAAGTGTCTGAATTGTTTGTTCTTCCTCAGGGGACCAGCAACCCACCGTTTAATTGGTTGCTTAGTTCATGACGTCATTGAAGAGTGGCGGAGGCTGGACTATCATCCCCAAAGTGACTACACTTCTACAAATGTGTCCAGATTATACTGAAGGCCTTGTTGTTAGGCCCAGACCAGGCTGGCTACATTGTGCTTTATTTATTCATTGAGCGGATGTGGACGTCACTGGCGGGGCCAGCATTTATTGCCCATCCCTAGTCGCCCTTGAGAAGGTGGTGGTGAGCTGCCTTCTTGAACCGCTGCAGTCCATGTGGTGTAGGTACACCCACAGTGCTGTTAGGGAGCGAGTTCCAGGATTTTGACCCAGCGACAGTGAAGGAACGGCCGATATATTTCCAAGTCAGGATGGTGAGTGCCTTGGAGGGGAACTTCCAGGTGGCGGTGTTCCCATGTGTCTGCTGCCCTTGTCCTACTAGACGATAGTGATCGTGGGTTTGGAAGGTACTGTCGAAGGAGCTTTGCTGAGTTTCTGAAGTGCATTTTGTAGATGCTGCCACTGTTCAGCGATGGTGGAGGGAGTGAATGTTTGTGGATGGGGTGCCAATCAAGTGGACTGCTTTGTCTTGGGTGGTGTTAAGCTCCTTGAGTGTTGTAGGAGCTGCACTTATCCAGGCAAGTGGAGAGTATTCCATCACACTCCTGACCTGAGCCCTCTAGATGGTGGACAGGCTTTGGAGGGTCAGGAGGTGAGCTACTCGCAGGATTCCCAGCCTCTGACCTGCTCTTGTAGCCACAGTATTTATATGGCTAGTCCAGTTCAGTTTCTGGTCAATGGTAACCCCCAGGATGTTGATAGTAGGGGATTCAGTGATGGTAAGTCCATTGAATGTCAAGGGGCGATCGTTAGATTCTCTCTTGTTTTAGATGATTATTGACCGGCACTTGTGTGGCGTGGATGTTACTTGCCACTTATCAGCCCAAACCTGGATATTGTCCAGGTCTTGCTGCATTTGGACATGGTTTGTTGCATAATGGAGATTTTGAAGCGATTGCAAGGAGCAACTTTGTTATGAGATTTATGAACTGTGGGAATATTCAAGTGACCTGAGATTTAAGCTTTGCAATCACACCCACACATATTTTATTTATATCTAATAGTTACAACTTGGGTAATGGTTTTGATATATGCTTGAGAGCTGACTAAGTTTTAAACTCCAGAGGTTCCTCACTCAGCCTTTTTACCTTCCCGACTTTAAGATGCTCCTGAAAACCTATCCCCTTTGATCAATCTCTTGGCCACTTGTCCCAATAACATCTCCTTACACGACCTGGTGTCAAATTTTGTCTGATAACGCTCCTGCGAAGCAACTAGCGATGTTTCACTACTTTAAAGGTGCCACACAAATGCAAGCTGTTGTTGTAAAGACATGATGATCGGGTGGCAGTGTGGCCTTTTAGTGCGATCATTACTGCATTTACATCAGGAACTCACATGCAGTCAATTACCAGCAGGGGGCAGTTTCCACTCGGCATGGCTTCTCCTTTCTTCCCATTGGAAAACCTTCCCTTCCTCTTGTTGATTGACTAATCCAGTCTTGTGCCAACGGAGAATGATTTTGGCTTCCCAACAGCCCCTCCACTGCTCCGTTGGAGGCCATGCCTTCGGCCGCCTGGGCCCTAAATTCTGGAATTCCCTCCCTAAACCTCTCTGCCTCTCTCTCTCCTCCTTTAAGACCCCCCCCCACTCCTTTAAAACCTATCTCTTTAACAAGCTGAAATAAAAACAGAAAATGCTGGAAAAACTCAGCAGGTCTGAAGAGCCTGAAGAGTTACACAGACTCGAAAACGTTAACTCTGTTTCTCTCTCCGCAAATGCTGCCAGACCTGCTGAGTTTTTCCTTTCTGTTTTTATTTCAGATTTCCAGCATCTGCAGTATTTTGCTTTATCTTACTCTTTAATCAAGCTTTTGTTCCTCTGTCCTAATACCTCCTTCTTTGGCTCGGTGTCAATTTTTTTCAGTTTGCCCTCCTGTGAACCACTTTAGGAGGTTTTACTGCATTTAATGTGCTAGGTGATTGTTTACGGAGAATGACATAGAATTCACAGTCAGAACGCCATTTGGCCCAACTGGTCCATGTCCATGTTTATGCTCCACACGAGTCACCACCTACTTATCTCAACCCATCAGCGTATCCTTCTATAATTTTCTCTCTCATGTGCTTATCTAGCCTCCCCTTAAATGCATCAATGCTATCGCCTTCAGCCCTCCCTGTGGGAGCGAGTTCCACGTTCTCACCATCCTCTGAGTAGAGGAGTTGTTGTTGTGCACATTAGGCGATTAGTTTACCCTCTCCCAGTGGGACTTGGGGATTCTAGCTCAGCCTTGTGCACACCCTCGTTCCTCCCTATCCCTCCGCTGGGTAGGAAATCATCACCTCCCTCCCAATTCACTGATTCCACGTAAACCGGAGAACGTCAGAGGTCCTCTCCCTCCCACTCCATCCCGCCACCACCCTCCCTGTTAAGGCACAGCCGATGGCAAACGCTGAGTTGTTCAAATCCCAAGGGGGAAACTTGAAACAGCTGCCACAACATGTTTTGTAATTTGTATAAATATCGAGATGCGTGTCTTGAATTCAGTTATAATAAGACCACCGAGTCTTAGATTAGTTTAATCTAGTTGTGTACATTATACATGTAGCAGGATGAGAAAATCTGATGGCAGATGCATTAACAAGAGTTTGAAGCTTAAAGGGAAAATTGGACATTTAAAAACCTGGACACAACTGAAATTATTTCTGTTGATACAAAGGATTTGTATATATATATTGTTATGTTAATGCATGCATCTGGTAATATAAGTATATAGGCATGGGGAAATCAACGATAGCCTTGACTTTCAAACCTGTCAGAGCTACCTTACCATGTCCAATGGTATGGCCTAGATATGTAACTTGCGCTTTTGCAAATTCACTTTTATCCAAGTTCACCAACAAATTAGCTTCTTGCAATTGAGCAAATAATTCTTCCAGATGTTGTAAATGCTCCTCCCACGTCTGTCTGAAAACTATCAAGTCATCAATATAAACAGCACAATTGCTCAGACCTGCAATTACTTTGTTTGTCAGTCTTTGAAATGTTGCAGGTGCATTTTTCATACCAAATGGCAGGACTTTAAACTGATATAGTCCATCTGACATCACAAAAGTCAATATCTCCTTTGCTCTCTCCGATAATGGTACTTGCCAATATCCTTTTAGCAAGCCAATCTTTGTGATAAATTTTGATTGTCGCACTTTCACAATACAATCTTCCAACCCTAGTGCAGGATAATGAATCTGCTGATGTCACCGCATTCACCTTTCAATAGTCCAGTCTTTGTATTCCATTTGGTTTCAGTATCAACACAATAGGCGAACTCCATTTACTGCAATTAGACTCAATGATATCGTTTTGAAGTATGAATTCGTTTTCTTTCTGCACTTGTGATAAATTTGCCGGATTTAATCTATAAGAATGTTGCCTTAGTGAAGGTGAAACTTCTACAGACACATCATGTATAGCCAAATTTTGTCTTTCCCAGCTTATTTCCACAAATATCTTTGTGTGACCGCAATAGCTTTTCCAAATCACTTTAACACCTGTCTGGAAGGTAACTCAATATTACATTTAAATTTTCAAGTACCCCCTCAGAAATCCTGCATTTCTACTTCTTTCTCGTTATCTACCACCACTAACACCTCCTTTTGGTCGTCTTTCCTGTCAAGGTACCTTTTAAGCACATTTACAAGACATACCTTCTGCTTCTTTCTTCTACCTGGAGTATTTATTAAATAATTTACTTCACTCAATTTCTTTTCAATCCCGTAAGGCCCACTAAACCTTGCCTTTAGTGAATCACCCAGTACTGGCAACAGAACTAGCACTTTCTTTCCAGCAACAAAACTATGAGCTGTATCTTTCCTGTCTGCTTTCATTTTCATCACTTGCTGTGATATCTTTAAATGTTCCCTAGCTAACTCACATGCTGTGTCCAATCTTTCTCTGAAGTTTGATACATAATCCGGGAGAGTGGTTTCTGAATTTTGACCTACCAATTTCTCATGAATCAATTGCAGTGGTCCTCTCACCTCGTGACCATAAACTAGTTCAAAAGGACTAAAACCAGTCGATGCATTAGGAATGTCCCTAATAGCAAATAACAAGAATGGAATTCCCCTATCCCAATCCTGTGGATAGTCCTGACTATGCACTCTCATCATAGTTTTTATAGTTTGATGCCATCTTTCCAAAGCTCCTTGTGACTCAGGATGTTAAGCTGTTGACTTCAACTGTTTTATCCCCAAACTGTTCATTACTTCCTTAAACAGCTGTGACATGAAATTTGAACCCTGATCTGATTGTATTTCTTTAGGTAAACCATATCTTGTAAAAGGTTTAGTTAACTCTTCCACAATTCTCTTTGTTGTAATATTTCTCAAAGGTATTGCTTCAGGAAAGCATGCAAACACATCCATTATTGTCAGTAAGTACTGGTTTCCACTTTTAGCCTTAGGGAGGGGTCCTACATAGTCAACCATGACCCTAGTAAAAGGTTCTTCAAATACTGGAATTGGAATTAAAGGTGCCAGCTTAATCACTGCTTGTGGTTTCCCTATCACCTGATGTGTGTGACATGTTCTACAGAATTTGACTACATCCCAACGCAATCTAGGCCTGTATCTTCACCTGGGTCTTTCTAATTCCTAAATATCCCCCCATTGGAATTTAATGGGCTATCCTCAGACTCTCATTTCTATATCCAAATGGTATTATAATCTGATGCACCTCCCTCCAGCTTTCATTTGCTGAAGCATGATAAGGTCTCCATTTTCTCATTAAAACATCACCCTTAAGGTAATAACATTCTGGAATACATCTTGCCTCTGTTTATGAGTAAGCTGCCTGATATAAATGTTTTATTTGCAAATCCTTTTTATGTAACTCCACTAATGCCCTAGAGTTAAACACTTCAGCTTAATTGTCCTCCAGTCTTTCTTCCTAAACGACCTTATCAACCACAATGTCAGCTAATTGGATTTCCATATCTTCCCACTGCCCTTTAATTTCCTGTTCTTCTTGTTTCAACCTATGAGCCTGTGATCTCATTATTATACACGATCCAGAAACAATCCACGATGCTCTCTCTGCAACACTTCTGTTGAAAACACTTCTACAGGCTGCTCAACAACCATTACCCGCATTTGTGATCCAGCTATATCATTACCCAGAATAAATTTAACCCCTGCAATGGGCAATTTTTCCACTTCTCCAACAATCACCTCACCTGTTTTCCACTTACTGTTTAAATTTACCTTCCCCAATGGAGTAGGTTTAGCATCTCTATGAACCCCACTTATTATCACCTATTCTTGCAATACTCCCTCTGAACAACAAATGACACTATCCCACAGCATTAAGGATTGACTAGCCCCATGTGTCTCTTAAAATTTTAACACCTTTACCGACTCCACCCTGTACACATGGAAAGACTTTCCCTTTATACACAAAACCTTTAAACATTTCTTCAACCTGCTCCTCAGAATTCTCTTGGCTAAATTGTGAACACATTCCCATTTCTTTACCTATCATTGATTCTCCCTGTTTTACCTGTACACAAACCACTGGTTTTTCCTGTGCCTGAACCTCAGAACCCACAGTAATTTTACTTCCAGAACTTTTCTGCACCCCTATAATTCCAACAGATTTTCCCTGCAATTCCCAGCACACAGATTTCATATGCCCAATTTCATTACAATGAAAACACCTCAATTTTCAAATGTCACCTCTGTCCTCAGCATCTTCCTTTATATTATGAGAAAAAACTTCCTGTGAATTTCTACCTACTCCTTCTCTCCCCTGACTACCCACCTTCCTTTCACCTTCCCACTTTCTATCCTTTTCTGATTTAAAAGGGTGATGAGAAAAAGGTTTAGCTCTATGAACTAACTCAAAATCATCAGCTATCTCTGCTACTTCTCTTACCATTTGAACCCTCTGTTCCTCCACATGAGTTCACACGGCTGAATGAATTGAATCTTTAAATTCTTCCAAATGACTTTCCTCTCTAAGAGCTGCATATGTTGTTTCTATCTTTAATGCTCATATCCACTGGTCAAAATTACTTTGGTTTACTCTTTCAAACTCAATATATGTTTTCCCAGGCTGTTTTCTCATATTCCTAAACTTCTGCCTGTTTGCCTCAGGACTCATACGCACTCAAAATAGCCTTTTTTTTGTCACATCATAGTTCAAGGACAATTGTTCTGACAATGAAGCATAAACCTCATGTGCTCTACCCACCAACCTGGATTTTTACAACAATGTCCAGCTTTCCTGTGGCCATTTCATTTGTTTAGCTAATGAAATAAAGAATGCTTCCACATCTCTTTCCTCAAACTTCTGGAAGAGCTTGCACAAATTTAGACACCTCCCCACTGGGTTTTAGGTTAAAGGTTTTTTTCATCATCAGAACTTTCCTCAGAATCTGAGGTCTCTTTTTTAACTTCCAGCCTTTTAAGCGTGTATGCCCTTTCCCTTTCCTTCTCTCTTTCCCTTGCCCCTCTTTCTTTTCCCTTCTCTCTCCTGCCTGGAATTCCAGTTCCAGCTTCCTTTCTCCCACTTTTCCGCTTTCTCCCTTTGAAATGCCCTTTCTCCTTCTTCTTCATTTTCTTTTCCTGCTCTTTCCTTTTCTGCCACCTCTAATTCAAGTTTTTTTTCATTTCCTTTGCTTGTTCAATTTCAAGCTTCTTCATTTCTAACCGAAGCCTCAATACCCTAAGACCATAAGACGTAAGAGCAGAAGTAGGCCATTCAGCCCATCGTGTCTGCTCTGCCATTCAATGAGATCATGGCTGATCTCATAATCCTCAACTCCACTTCCCTGCCTTTTCCCCATGACCCTTGATTCCCTTACTGATTAAAAATCTATCTCCGCCTTGAATATACTTAATGACCCAGCTTCTACAGTCCTCTGCAGTAAAGAATTCCACAGATTCACTACCCTCTGAGAAAAGAAATTCCTCCTCATCCCTGTTTAAAACTGGGCGCCCCCTTGCTCTGAGATTATGCCCTCTGGTCCTAGACTCTCCCACAAGGGGAAACAACCTCTCAGCATCTACCCTGTCAATCCCCCTGAGAATCTTATATGTTTCAATAAGGTTGCCTCTCATTCTTCTAAACTCCAATGAATACAGGCCCAACCCACTCAAGATAAAAGAAAAATACTGTGGATTCTGAAAATCTGAAACAAAAACAGAAAATGCTGGAAAAACTTAGCATAAGTCTTAGCATAAAACATAACATAGGTCTAACAGCATCTATGGAGAGAAAACAGAGTTAATGTTTCGAGTCTGTATGACTTTTGAAGATCCATCCTGAAAATGTCCCCCTTATCCCAACTCTCTGTCTTCTATTAGTTAGCCAATCCTCTATCCATGCCAATATACTACCCCAACACCATCGGCTCTTATCTTATTAAATAGCCTTACTTGCGGTACCTTATCAAACACCTTTTGGAAACCCAAATATATTACATCTACTGGTTCCCCCTTATCTATCCTGCTAGTTACCTCCTCAAAGAATTCTAATAACTTTGTCAGGCATGATTTCCCCTTCATGAAACCATGCTGACTCTGCTTGATTAGATTATGTAATTCTAAATGTTCTGCTATTACATTCTTTATAATAGACTCTAACATTTTCCCAATGACAGATGTTAAGCTAACTGGCCTATAGTTACCTGTTTTTTGTCTCCCTCCCTTTTTGAATAAGGGTGTTACCTCCTACTACCTCCAGCTGTGACTCACTAGTGTCAGGTATCACTTCCAACTTTAAATGCTGTGTTATACCTTCAATTATATCTGCTTTCTTAGCTCTTGCAGGTAACCCCAATTGTAACTTATCCACTAATTCCATCAACTTAACTTTAGTTACCTTTTGCAAACCAAGCCAAAGTTATAATTTAACTCCTAGACAAGTCTGAGTGACTGCCAAAGCCATATTGCAGTCTCACCACTTAAAGAAACCTCACACCAACTCCTGAATTCAAAGTGCTTCTCGTGCTCATAACCTTAAGATTCACCAACTCCAACCCAATCAAAGAATTTCGAATATATCCCACAAAGAGCCCCCAGCTATATTGTGGCACAGTTGATGGTAAATGCTGAGTTGTTCAAATCCCAGAGGGAAAATTGAAACAACTGCCACAACTTGTTTTGCAATTTATATAAATTTCGAGGTGCATGCATTGAATTCAGTACTAATAAGACCACCAAGTCTTATAGGTTTTTATAAAACTAGATTAAACATATATTAATAAGAGAAATGATTTTAAGCACACACAAATGTCTATTAATTACTACTATAATAACTTCTAAATCCCCTACTTAATCTGACTCCCAGTTACACTTTCGTTAAGGCAACAGTAAGACACTCAGATCTTATAAAGACCCAGGCAAGTTGACACACAAAACCCTAACCCGGTAGAATCAAAGTGAGTTTTCTTAACTTCAGTCTTTGAAAGCAGCAGCTTGAGGCATGGATGCTGAAGGCATTTTCACACTTGTTCGATCTTAAAAATGCCTACTCTTTACACACAGCCTTCACTCCTGTATGCATATTTTCCTCTTTGAAAGCAAATTCTCACTGTTTCACTTTGGACTTTACCTGACTGATAATGTAAATCTCTCATAGTACTAAGTTTTACCAGTAATCATTGGGAAAAATAAACACACTGTTTCTAAACTTCACCTGGCTAGGTGTAATATTTCACTCCCTCTTTTGAAAACAATCTAATCTGGTTTGTTTAAAAATGAAAATGTCCCTTTACACCTTACATTCTAAACTCCCCCATGTTTACTATGTTTACATCACACCAGATACCTTTAATCCAATAAAGCCTCACACACACGCATGCAGTCGCACACACAGACACATAAAGGCACAGATACCACTATTTTACAATAAATCCCAATAACTTTATTATATCTTCCTGACACTCCCCACACCCCTACCCATCACCTTGCCCCTCTGGCCTCTGACAATTTCCAGGCTCTTTAAACGCAAACCAAATGCCACCTGATTATTCCCTTCAGCTTAGGCCTAGTTTTCCCTTTTTTCTTTTTCCCTTTTAGCCCATTTCAAAATAAAAATCAGGAAAGGGGGGCAATGAGATGCAGATGCATTTTTGGTTCCAGCTGTGCGGTTTAAAATAAAAAATCTCAGGCCACTAACAGAGCGTGAATATTAAATAGCCTGCTCAGATTTCAACTCATTTGGGGTGGTTCTTTATACCCGTTACTCCGTATGGGAATAAAAGAGGATGATTATTCTGAGCCCAGGGTCAGAGCTTTTAGCCTCTATTAGTTCTTGAGCAAAACCATGTGAAGAGGTCTACTTTCCTCAATAATTTATAAGGTCATTAGTGCTTGAAAGGTGCTTTTTCTTTTGAAGATGCCCTTAACTTTACAATCGCTGTGTAGTACCTAGGTGCTTATGAACCAGGGGACAAATAGGACTGATTCACCGACATTCCCAGCAGGGTCATCAGCAATGAAGTTTGACAAAAGTTCAGGCTTCGGAAGAAGTATGAAAATAAATTTACTTAAAATTCACATTCTGTTTTTAAAAATGAACGTGCTTTTTTTTACTCCATTCCCCTCCCCGACGCCGCCGTTGTTTTTTATTTCATTGTCAGCTCACTCCCTTCTCTCACTTTGTCTTTGAAATGACGCATAACAATCCTCCCTTTGCAATTTCCGTGGGAGCATTCACCAATTTAAAATGCTACAACCCCGACACCACAATGTCATTTCAGTGTCCTCTTCAATGTTTCCTTACCTACCTCTTTTTAAAATGCATGGCCCTGATCTCACTTCTCAAAGGGGGTGGGAGGCAGAAAACCCCTCAATTACACCATTGAATCACACCAATGCCCCTCTTTTCTCTATCTCTGTAACCTCCTCCAGCTCTACAGACCTCCGAAATCCACCACCGTTGCACAGTGGCAGCAGTGTGTGTACCATCTACAAGATGCGCTGCAGCAACTCACCAAGGCTCCTTCAACAGCACCTTCCAAACCCGCAACCTCTACCATGTAGAAGGACAAGGGCAGCAGGTACATGGGGACACCAGCACCTGGAATTTCCCCTCCAAGCCACACACCATCCTGACTTGGAAATATATCGCCGTCCCTTCAGTGTCGCTGGGTCAAAATCCTGGAACCCCCTCACTATCAGCACTGTGGGGGTACCTACACCACGCGGACTGCAGTGGTTCAAGAAAGCAGCTCACCACCACCTTCTCAAGGGCAATTAGGGATCGGTAACAAATGTTGGCCTAGCCAGCATTGTGCACAACCTGTGAACGAATAAATAAAAAAAAGTCACGTGCACTTCTCCAACCCTGACCTCTGGATCATCCCCAAATTTAATCGCTCCACCATTGGCGGCCGCAACTTCATCTGGCTAAACTCTGGAATTCCCTCTCCAAACCTCTCCGTCTCTCTTTCCTTCTTTGAGACGCCGTTTAGAATCTATTTCTTTGACCAAACATTTGGCCGTATGTCCTAATGTCTCCTCACGTGGCTCAGAGACAAATTTTGTTTGACAATGTTGATGAGAAGCGCCTTGGCACATGTTATTATGTTAAAGGCGCTATACCAATGCAGGTTGCACTGTTGTTGAGTGGAGTAGCTGGATTGTGAGCTTGTGGTGAGCAAATTGGCTCAACAGCATTGCAAGACGTGAGTTAGAACTGCTATGTGGAGGCGATGAATCTGAAATAAATGTTAGCAGGGACTTTGTTCAAAATGGAGGATGGTGATTTGAGCGATCTGCCTGGCTATGGTAACCAGGAAAATCTTTAAGGACATTAAAAACATAACAGATATTTGAGAGGAGAAGTGAGTAAATAGGAGGATCAGAATTGATGAGACCAAATGCCTTTCCAGCTGTGTTCCCTTTAATTTCCAATTGCTCTTCATTATATTTCACCACACTGGCTTCATATAGACAGCCCAGCGACTATATCGGATGGTGGCCCTGGTGATTACACTAGTGACTCGTCAGTGTGCCTTGAGCATTGCTGACATTGTCCTCGATATCAATATCTGCTTCCGCATGACTAACTTCAAGTCATGAGTTCCTTCATGGTGGCTTGATATCTGAGCTATGCTGCGCAGTATTGATCCACTATCAGTACATCAAGGGCAACAAATGAGAAACAGGGACCAGCTTTTATTTTTAAATAATGTTTTGTTGAGTAGACTATGAAACTGGCACATTGGGATATTGTGCTAGAATATGGCTGAAAAGAGAGACATGTTGTTGAAGCTTTTCACCTTGCACTCATCAGGGCAAATGCAAGAATGCCAAATTTCAAATGGTCGCAACAATTTATACTGCAAGAGAAAAGGTTGGCAAGTCGACTCTGATTGGCTGAAGGATTGTCATGGAGGAAGCAGTGGGGAACTATAAGCTCCTCGCACCCCCAGGTAATTCAAAAAGGCTGAAGGCTTGAACATATTCATTATGTTTGAAGAGAATGGGTCCCTATGTATAAATGTACGTTGCTTCCAGCAAGCATAAATGAGCCATGTTACAAACTCGATTGATTACCTTAAATTTGTTGTTAGTGTAGCTATTAGCGCACTCAGGATTGTTCAGCAAGTGCTGCCCAATTGCAGAATCACATCTAACAGTAGACATTTTGTTTTGGGTTTTGCAAGCATTGGCTGGCTAAGTATGGTCTGTACTCTACCTATTACGGATAACCAAAAGACCACGCTGTTTGAATAGATCAGCCAATCGCTGGGACATATGGCCTATGTTTGACATTCTTGCATTTGCCTTGATGAGTGCAAGATGAAAAGCTTCTGCAATATATCTCCCTTTTCAGCAACACTCAAGTTATGAATACCAAGTGACTGATTATATCAGAAATTGATGATGGATTGGCAGAGTGTCCAATATAGTGAGTTTAAGTAGTTGCTTGGTAGTACAGAACTTGAGTATTGCTGAAAAAAAAGAGACATTTTTTGTTGAAGCTTTTCATCTTGCACTCATCAGGACAATTCGTAAGATAATAACAACGTCAGGGGAAATGACATATATACACAGTATGAGGAGAGAGTGCGAAGAGAAGCAATGACTCTACCAGTCAGGGTCCACTTGCCAACCAATCAGTACTCTCTTCTCATATGGTATGAATATGTTGTTTCCTCCGACATTGGTATTTCCTTGCAAATTGTCCTGATGAGTGCAAGGTGGAAAACTTCCACAAAAATTGTCCCTTTTTTTTCAGCAATACTACAGTGTATTAGTGAATTAAAATGTGCAGGGTCTCTCACGGGCCATCAGGAGGGCGAGGAAGTGGCAAATGGAGGAAGGGTAGGGCACTGGCCACCACATCTCTTGAAGCGATGGCCAAAATGGGTCTGTTGTTCAGAATTTTTAATTTAAACAGATCAAGACTGCCCCAGCAGTGAGTTGACAAGCGAATTACCTCGTGAGCCATACCAAGCAGGAAGAATTCTAGCTTCAATCTCTGGCTGGTTCCCACTAGGCAGATATCAGGGGGCTTGGAATAGGAAAACCAAAACTCAACCCAAGGTTTCAGTTCCTACTTTGCTAACTAGAATGTTGAATGTGCATTTGGATGTCATGTTTGCTTCCCTGTGGGGGTTGGGCTGAGATGTGTCCCTCTGTCCAGCTTTCTACTAAAATTGACCGGCTGTCTTTAGGCCCGGCTCAGCTGATGGCTGTCTCACCTCTTTAAGTCCCACTACGAGTGCGTAGTTCAGGCTGGTGCTTCCTGTGTGGTACTGAGGGAGGGTCACACTAAAAATGGATCTCCTGTTTGTCAGGCCTTGCTGTGTGCAAATTGGCTGCCACGTTTCCTACATTACAACTTCTAAAAAGAACTTCTTGGCTGTAAAGTGCTTTGAGATGTCCTGAGGTTAATGAAAAGCACCATAAGGATGCCAGTTTATCTTTTCATCCGCACAGTGACTGCTTAGTCGAGGTACCGGTGAGTAACCACAATATATCCCTACGGAAGGTCTCTCTTCCTTCGTCCTCTCTTCCTCGAAAGGCAGTGGAAACAGAGTCTTTGAACGTTTTTAAGACGGAACTGGACAGATTCTCGACAAACAAGCTGGGGTGAAAGGTTATCCGGGAGGTAGGCGGGAGGCTACGATCAGATCAGCCATGATCCTATTGGATGGCAGAGCAGGCTTGATGGGCCTTAGTTCGCACGTTCATGTCAAGGTCATTGCCATCCTGAGGGAAAGGGGAGAAAAAATGCGAGAAAATAAATGAAGACAAAAGGAAAACTAAATTGTAAATCGGGGCATTTTTAATATTCATTTCCATTGACCAAAATTGTGAAAGGCATTAATCAGTGAAGTCTGCACAAAAGCATAATTTAGCACATATATATCATTCATAGATGCCTCCTCAATAGGTATTTATTTGGTGGGATGCATCCAATTGCAGGATGTTTAATGTCCTGTGTTATTTAGTGATTTATTACAATATACTGTATTAAAATGCGTTTGCATTATATATGCTGTAGCCGTTTAAATATTTAGAACTTTGAGAAGAAGGCCATCCATTGGAAAAAATGGAATGTAAATTAAGAGAAAATGCCATTTGTTTCCTTCCAAGGCCTTTTTGTTCCTCACTAAATATTTCTTATTTAGCGTTCCCTGTGGATCCAGATATTATTTCGGGGGAAGGTAATTTGGTGAACACGTGTGGAACGCATGACCAGAAACTGAAGTGGATCAGCCAGATAAATATTGTGGCAATAAGGGCAGGTCAGAGGCCGGAAATTCCGAGGAGATTAACTCACATCTTGACTCCCCGAAACCTGTCCACCATCTACCAAGCACGTCAGGAGTGTGATGGAATTCTGTCCACTTGCTGGAGCCATGTGATGAGCTCAATTGGTTACCTCAAATTTGTTGCTAGTGTAGCTATTAGCACATTCAGGATTGTTCAGCAAGTGCTGCCCAATTGCAGAATCACATCCAACAGTAGACGTTTTGATTTGGGTTTTGCAAGCGTGGGGTGGTTGAACACTGTCTGTACTCATTGGGAATTCGCCCCTTGCCTGGATGAGTAGAGTGGGAAGAAGATGAAAAGGGAAGGGTCTGTGATAGGGTGGAGGGCAGGACAGATTAAATGACAAAAGATTTCACAGTGCAAGGCCAAAGGGAGTGGTAATGAAACAAGTAAAGAAACAAAAGATGAGCCTAGAGGAGGTGTGAATGGCAGGACATCTGTCATCTGAATGCAAAGTAAAAGAAATAATTAAGAAATGGGAGAAACGAAGAAACAGCAAAAAGAGCGTGAAACAAAATGGGGCAGGGGTTGTCGCCTAAAATTGCTGAGCTCAATGTTGAGTCCAGGAAGCTGTAAAGTGCCCAGCTGAGAGATAAAGCATTGTTCCTTGAGCTGGCGTTGAGCTTCATTGGAACTCTGCAGCTGGCCGAGGACAGAGAGGTCAGAGTGAGAGCAAGGTGGAGAATTAAAACGGACAGCGACTGGAAGCTCGCTTGTGGACTAAGCGGAGGCGTTCCGGAAAAAAGATCACCCAGTCTGCGTTCGGTCACCCCAATGTAGAGGAGGCCGCACCATGAGCGGCGGATACAGTATAATAAATTGAAAGAATTAAAAGTAAATTAGTGTTTCACTTGGAAGGAGTGTTTTGGGCCTTGGTGGGTTGGTGCGTTTTTCTGACATTAAAACAGTGACACTTCAGAAAAAAAAAACTTAATGAGCTGTAAAGGGCTTTTGGATGTCCTGAGATTGGTGAATAGAGAGTTTTCCTTCCTTCTTTTTAAGCCTGACACAGAACGGAGGTGTAGAAAGGCATATGCTGCACTCTCGCCTTGAGTTCAGAGATACATCTTGCTACTAACGAGAACCCATTGGGATCTTCAATAATTAATGTACCAATTATAAGATAAGCAATCATGTGGCTAAAATTTGATTTCTGTTTCAAAGGCCACTCAGAATCTGACCGTCCATCCCAAACCTGGCCGGGTGGCAATGCTGGGTTTGCTGTGTGCGTGTCTATGAGTTTAAGCTTGAGTTACTGGAGTGTAGTCACAAGCTGAAGCCCTGCTGTTTCTCCTGCCCCACAATCGGCTTTAGCACCTTGTCTCCCGCCCTCTGCGCTGTGCCTAATGGCCTGACTGAGATGAACAGCTGTCTGTCAGTGAGGCACCCTGAATGTAAGAGGCTGCTGGTGAAGCAGGAAGGGTGTGTGGTGGCGGGGGTTGGGGGAGGGAAGTCGAAACAGAGCTGGGCTGGATTTTCACAGAGGATGCGGGAACTGGGAGAGGGGTGCACTTCCGGGTCGCGAACATTCCCTACACCCCACCCCCGCAACTCCCCTGACGCAACAGGAACTGATTGGCACATTCGTTGAGGCGGGGGCCTGATTGGAGAGGGGACGGGATCTGCCGGCCAATGAGGGGCTGGGCCGGGAGGGAGGGAGGGAGGGAGGGAATGGAGGTGGGACACTAGGGCCCACACAGCCTTCCTGCTGTAATGAGAGGAACCTCACTTTCTCCATCAAAGCCCCTCATCCCGGCTACCGTCCGGGTAAATTCCGTCTGCACCTTTTGCTAAGACCTTGACACCCTTCCCAAAACGTAGGCCGGGATTTTCCAGTCCCTCCCTCCACGGGACCGGAAATTCCCGCGTGAAAAGTCGTCGGAGTTTTTGGCCGGTCTGTCAAATGCTCCACCCGGCCCTGGACGACTCCCACCAGGGACAGGAGCAGAAAATCCCGGCCGCCGTGTCCAGAACTGGCCGCAGTACTCCAGCCGCGGCCTGTGATGTTGTATAGTTTCAGCGATGAAGATGCAAAGGGCAGGAAAAGTGTGCAGTTTTATTAAAAACAAATAGGGCTTCTAACTCCCTCGTAATCAGCTTAATTTGCATCCTCATTATTGGGTCCTTTTCAACAAAGGGTCAACCAGCTTCGTGGTCAATTTTATGCCTGCAATAGGCCAAAATTTTACAACGCTGATGGAATTAAATTACATTAAATTGGTGACCACTGGTCCTGTGTAGCATCAAAAAAACGTTAATAGTAATGAGCAAGGGTACTCTCCCATAGGGCAGCGACTACGAGCATTACTTAATCTGCACTGAGTCATTGAAACAAAAGCAAAACACTGTGGCTGAAATCTGAAATGAAGACACAAAACAAAATGCTGCAAATACTAGGCAAGTTCGGCAGAAAAGGGAACGGAGCTTAATAGGCTGGATTTCTATGCTGCCCCGCCAACAGGGGCAAGTAAAATCCAGGGGGCGACCTACCTGCTACCTGCCCACCCAAACCTGCCTCCACCACAATGTTACCAGCGGCTAGGGTGGTGTCAGGCACCAGGGAGGCCCTGCCAGTGGGGCCAATTGAGGCCTTTAAGTGGGCGTAGCCCGCCTTGAGGGCCTCATCCCACAGGTACTGGGGTTTAACCGGCAGCAGGAGAGACCCACACCGTGCGGCCAGACCAAGAAGTTTCCCCCTGCCTTCTTGTGGCAGGCAGGGTGGGTCCCTCCTTAGTACGCCCCAGGGGGTCCATTGGAGAGCCCGCCCCCCCCCGCCCAAAAAGCGTTACCCCACCCAGGTTCCCCTCCCACCATCCCCCGCCCTCCCCCCTCGCTGGGGCACAGAGAGAGCCTCCAAACACTAACCGAGTTTCGCTCCAGTGCGGCTCACCTCCTGAAGCCCCAGGTGCAGTACTGGCAGTGGCCACCACTTGCGGTGGCGCTGCCGGTGTGTAGAGCTGCCAGCGTCTGATTGGCCGTTAAGTGGCTGTTCTTCTGCTGGGTGGACTCCCTCCCAAAATTTTAGCTCGGGGGTAGGGGGGTGGGCCTGGGGGCCGTGGCACCCCATAAAATCCTGCCCAATGTTTCAAGCCGATGACAAGGGCATAAAGGCATTTGGTGCCAATGCCAATGTTCCCATTGAATGATCAATATGGTTTCAAGGTCTGATTGGCTTCCTCCCGCCCCTGCATTCCTCAGTTGGAGATTTCATAGTTTTAAGCAAATCTAGAGCCAACGGGAAGGGGAAGCCGTGGGTTGAGAGGCAGGGAAGGGAATAACGGATGGAAAAGGCCTCTCGATCCTGTTTGTCAAGACGATCATCATCCTCAAAGCTGGCGAGGGCAACCTAACTTGTTGGCTTTTTCATTTTGCTTGCCAAGAAATTAATGTTTTTTTTTTCATTTTTACATTTTTTATTTCGTGCTGGTGAATTTTTGCGGCTCCTGGTTAATCAGAGCGAGTGTATCTTCAGCTGAATCGTCTTGAGTGACTCCTGTTTCTGGGGTGAGGCAAGGTGCCATTGATATCTAACACCTCTACCCAGTGACCATTCGTCACTCTTCCTTCATCTGTGCGCCTTTGAACAGTGAGCCCTGATTGGCTATTTAACTGCGGGAGGAAGGGTCAAGAAAACCGAGCCTGACCAACGCCCATGAGTCGGCAGCAAAACGCTTTCACCTCAGCCGTCAGGAGGTGGCAGCTTCAAACCCCGCCCCAGAGGCCTGGGACCGGACTCTTGTGGGCGCGTGGTGGACCGGGAACGGAGGTGGGTGGGCACGAGATTTCGGGCTGTTGGTCAGTGTGCCGATTTGCTGGCACCATCCCGACCCTGGGCTGTTTTCCCAAGAGCAGAAGGGCTAAAACCAATTGAAGTAAGTTAAATGCCAATGATCGGAGTCCCGGGTGGTGTCAGGAACAGGCTAGTGGCCTGGTGGTAGCCTCCCTCCCGGTGGCTGACTGTGGTGAGGGGGGGGAGCAGAGCTCCAGGATTCCTTTGAGGCCTCCCCAGTTCCTTCCAGCCTGTCCTCTCCATAGCAGTGGCCCAGTAACTAAGGCCATTTTTCAGTGTAAAGTGGCCCAGAAGATGCCTGAAGATGGAGGAGCCCTCTCTCTCTCTCTCTCTCTCTATCTTAACTTGAACAGCAGCTCCTCTCACATCAGTGATGGTGATCATGAAATGAGCAGATTACCATAAAAACCCATCCGGTTCCCTACAGGGACAGAAATCTGCCATCTTTTCCTGGGTCTGGCCTACATGAGACTCTAAACTCACAGCGATGCGATTGACTCTTAACATCCCCCCTGAAATATGCCTCATCGCCTCTCCTAGGGCAATTAGGCACAGGCGGTAAAGGTGGGTTTTGGCCAGTGACTTTCACACCCTGTAAGTAAGTGGGGGGAGGAATTGGAAAGGGAACTGGGCTCTTCCTGACCTGTAGAGTCCGTTTGCCCGATGTGCAGTCACGCCCCTGATTCAGCCACCAGGACAAACAAAGTGAGTTTACATTGTTCGAGCTAATTACGGTGACTCGTTAAGGGCTGGCTCGGATGATGCCGCTGCTTTTGACTTTCCTCTATTGCTGCAGTTTGAGGAGCACCTTGTTCACCAAAGAGACTTACAAAAATAAAACTGATTCCACTTGCGTCAGCAGCTTGTGCTGTGAGTGAGATTTGACCTTTGTGTAGTACCTAACTGAGACAAGGTTGTATATCACTGCAGCGAGTGATTCTGAAAAGTACACAAATCTAGAGAGTGTATATAATTAATGAGGTGCACTGCTGTACAATAAAGCACCTTGTACGACAACAGCAGCAATTTGCATTTATATAGTGCCCATAGGTGGGCTAAACGACCTAAGGCACAGACTTACCAATCAGAATTTGACACAAAGGGTGCTATTGGAACAGGTTGGTCAAAGAGGCGGGTATCCAGGAGCTCCTTAAAGGAGGATCGAGGAGAGGTGGCGAGTTTAAAGAGGGAATTCCACAGCTTCGGGCCTGGGCAGCTGAAGACACGGTCCACCAGTGGTGGAGTGACTAAAATCAGGGAGGCCAGAATTGGAGATGCTTAAGATACGCAGCATTTAATAAAGTGTGTTGTGTCTGGCGTGGCTCAGCTGGTAGCCCTTTGTGCCAGGAGGTTGCGGGTTCAAGTCCCACGTCAGGGCTTGATCACAAAAGCTAAGGCTGACCCTTCAGTGCAGCACGGAGAGAGTGCTGCACTGTCGGAGGTGCCGCCTTTCGGGTGAGACATTCAACTGAGGCCCAGCTGCTGTTTTACCATGTTACAAGGTGGCTATGTAAATGCAAGTTGTTGTTGTGGCGCTTGGATCGGAGGCGGCCAGTGCTAATGCTAATCCGAGCTGGTTCTTGATCGGAATTACAGGAGCAGGTTGCCTCCACGTTCTATGAATAGCGAACTGGAAACCTGTTCCTTTATAAAGGGGTTTGCTATTTTATTACACAAAGCGCATGAAGAAAATCTTCCCCTCTGGCATTTGCAAAACTTGCTATTTCAATAACAGTTGATTGATTTTAACACAATTCCTTCAATGCGCACAATTTACAAGGGTGGAAGGCTGGAGGAGAGGACGTCTCTCGCTCCTATCCCTCTGAGTCATGCACATTAAAGCCATAAAGCAAAATCAATAAAACCATCAACAAAACTGGGATGGTTAGTACCACTTACCTGCGATGGGCGTCCGGCTTAACTTCAGCCGAGGTTGCAATGATGTTATGTGAATCTTGTATTCCATAAACAGATTATGGGAATCAGGACTGTGACAGATAGCGAGAGCAAGGCTGTAATCTCATTGAATGCCTCAGATGATATTATAAGACTCTGAATCAGATTACACTCTTGAAACTATTCAATTCTAGCCGATATTGTTAATAGTATGAAGTGGATTTTTTGGGGGTCAATCTGGTTAAGTCTATCAGTCCCGGCCTATCTGGGCCCTGTGTCTGGAACCAACAGCTAGACGACCTGAGCTGTCTCAGGCTCTGATCTCCGGAATTCCCACTAAACGTCTTCACCTCTCTCTCTCTCTCCTCTTTTCAGACGCTTCTTTAAACCTGCCCCACGGGCCAAGCTTTTGGTCACCTGTCCAAGTATTTCTCTGTGTGGCTCAATGGCAGATTTAGCCGGATATCGCCCCCTGCGTAGTGCCTCGGGCTGTTTGACCACATTAAAGCAGGGCAAAGCACCCCAACCACCGCCTTAAACATCCGCTCCCTCCACCATCTGCAAGACACACTTCGTCCAGCCTCCTTCAACGACACCTTCTAAGCCCACGACCTCCATCACCCTGAATGAACAAGGGCAGCAGACGCACGAGAACATCGCACCCTTCAAGTTCCACTCCAAGTCACGTGCCACCCTGACCTGGGGCAGAATTTTACGCCTCGTGGGTGGGCGCGTGCCCGACCCGCTGGAGCGTGTAATAGCGCGAGATGAGCGGGTGAGTGTTCCGATGTGATCCCGCGCGTGCGCGATCTACAGGTCTGTGGGCGCGCGCTGGAGTCAGGGTCACGCTCACCATCATTTAAGAGGCCACTCAAGGCCATTAAAAACCCGAATGAAGCTGGATTTTATGTTGCCTGGTCAATTTCGCGCTCATCACACGGGCAAAACGGGCAGGCGGGCAGCCCACATGTTACAAAACCTCATCCAAGGGCGGGATGAAATGGTTCAGCAGCATTGCCAGTGTGAGGAGTGAGGAGTTTCGGGGATAGTTTGTTGCTGGTTGCTTATTTGAACTTGACAGCTTCATCTCAGTTCTGAGCTTCATTCTTAGCATTTCCAGGCTTCATTTCAGGATTCATTGGTGTCTCCAAGGCCCCCGGAGGATTTTGACCGTGTGGACCCTTCCAGGTATCAGACAGCCTTCCCTTACCCAGGGAATGGGGATTGTGGTCTCCGCTGGAGGCACCTCCTCTGAAGAGGAAGAGAGGGGCAGAAGGGAGAGGAGGCTGGGTGTCCCAATACAGCCTCCAGGGGAGGGACCTGTGGGAGGAGAGGCGCAGGCACAAGGGGTGCAGGGTCAGCAGGTAGTCCAAGGTGGAAGGGGCCGCAGAAGACGCCACTATCCTGCTGTCAGGGTTTACAGGCAGCGATGCAGCTACCTCAATATGTCCGAGGCACAATGTCGAAGGAGGCTCCAGGGAGACCATGACCTCCATTTGTTAGATGATCAGGCCTGAGATCAGCTCCGACTGTGTGGGTGGACACTCCATGCCAGTAGCTCCGAAGGTCACAGTGGCCCTCAACTTCTATGCCTCTGGCTCTTCCCAGGGCTCAGTATGGGATCTGTGTGGAGTCTCCCAATCAGCTGTCCACAGTTGCATCGAGCTGGTGACAGAAGCTCTGTTCAGGCAGTAATGACATTTATGCATTTCTGTACGGACGAGGCCAGCCAGGCTGAGTGAGCCAGAGGCTTCGCGGCCATTGCTGGCTTCCCCCACATCCAGGGTGCTATAGACTGTACACATGTGGCCATCAAGGCTCCAGCGGGTCAGCCGAGTGCCTTCGTCATCAGGAAGGGCTTCCACTCCATGAACGTGCAGATAGTGTGTGACCACAGGATGCTGATTCTACAAGTCTGTGCAAGGTACCCAGGCAGCTCCACAGGCCACATAGGATGAATCCAGTAGTGAGTCAGAAGAGGAGCATGGTGAGGAGAACGCTGAGGGCATGGAGGCCGACCTCTGTATCCTCCAGGGAGGCAGGGACGCCAGGGACACCTTGATCCAACGCTCCTTCAGCTAGACTGCCAAAGATCTACTTCCACCTCAGGCCAGGGCTACTGCCTCCATCCCAGATTCTGAAATGATCCTTTCATTTGAACCCAAAGCCCGCTCAGTGCCTGTGCAATAAAGTTTAGAGCCACTTACGTGCAGCATTAGATACTGGCGTACCCAGGTCCACAGGTACATGTGAAGCCCAGTGGTCCTCTGGCATCAGGGATGGCCCTTCGGGGTCCAGAGAACAAGTGTGCACTGGCGAATCTAAGGGAGAACAATGACATGTCATTGGTTAAAGTCATCACACTGTCACTGTGTACGCCAGGCACCCTGGTGAGACAATGGAGATCTGCATCACGGTGCCATCGTCTTCCAATGATCAATGGGGAATCCAATTTTGAGGCTCCCATCAATGAAGAGACTGCACTAGAATGTTTGCACCATCCAAAACCCTCACCCCTGTGCACTGCACTCTGACCTTCACCTGACACCCCAGCCTCTCTGCAGCTGGTTGACCGAGGTGTGCGGCGCCTCTCCAGCTCCAAGGCCTCCTGCTCAAATCTGGTTAGGATTACGAGGTTTGGGGGCCTCCGCCAGTCTGCAACTTCTCAATGTTGTTATGGGCCATCTTCTCCTGAAAGGACAGAAGGGCATTGATTAGTCCACTCTCTACCTGCAGCGCCATTGCAGCCTGGCCAACCCCAGCTGGGGAACATCTGGCCGGGCACATCCGAGCTGTGGCCTCGAGCTGCAAGGGCAAGCAGCCAGGGGTCACCCCCTTGGCCAGCTCCGGCATCATTGGCAGTTGGCACTTGGACTCTAACACCCCTGAGCTCCATCAGGGGGATGGCCAGACCTTAACACTTCAACACACTGAACCACGCCAACACGGTACTCACCCTTCCCGAGCGCAGCAGGTCATTGAACCTCTTGCGGCCCTTCACCCATGTGAGCTGCACAATGTCGTGGCTGCTGACCTGGGCTGCCACCTCCTCCCAAACTCTTTTTGCCAGGTGCAGTGGCCTCTTCCTCCCATCTCTGTGGACAAGGTTGTCCCTCCTGGCAGACACCCCCTTCAGGAGGACCACGAGGCACTCGCCCGAAAACCAAGGAGGGGGGTGGTGGTGGGGTCAAGCGGGCACCTGACCTGCCCTCCCGCCTGGCGTCTCCAGCCGCACTTGATGCCATCACTTCAGTGTTCACAATGCAGGAGATACGTTCTTCCCTGGCAGCCTTCGAGGAGCTGCCCGGGCCGTGGTTAAACCGGCCGCCGGGTTGCCATTGGACCAAGCAGCCCACAGGCTCCCTCCCCATGCCCGCACCTGCCCAGCCATTGGGAGGACGAGTTTCATGCTGGGCGGGCCTTAATTGGGCAGCCAGTGTGAAATCTTACTCAGGCAGGGGGGTGGCAATCACAGACGGTGGCCCATTTCCTGACCGGTCGTGGGCCCGCCAATTGTGCCCACCCGCCAAGGGTAAAATTCAGACCTAGGAAATATATTGCCGTTCCATCAGTATCGCTGGGTGAAAGTCCTGGAACAGTACAGCACTGATACGGGTGTGTCCACACTGCATAGGCTGTAACGGTTCAAGAAGGCAGTTCACCATCACCTTCTCGGGGGCAATTAGGGATGGGCAATAAATGCTGGCCTTGGTAACGAGGCTCACATCAAATTGTCCTTTAATCCCTTCATTTGCTGACTAATATTCTTTTAACTTTATGTACATTCTTTATCTTTGATGGACATTCACCCAAGGAAGTTTACACAGCCTCCTTTGCTCTTTTGTTACAGGTTACGCTCCCTCCCTAACAGCACTGTGGGTGTACCTACACCACATGGACTGCAGCGGTTCAAGAAGGCAGCTCACCAGCCCCACCTTCTCAAGGGCAACTAGGGGTGGGCAATAAATGCTGAGCCCAGCCAGCGATGCCCCACACTCTGCAGGTTTGAGGGGTTGAAGGGGGGAGCAGGTAAGCTGTTACTCTCGGGGATATGCAGCGTGTCTAGTGCTGTGACGTGGATAGCAGTGGGCTTAGCTTAGCCCTATGTCGCGTCAGGGGGATCTGAAACTAGTGGCAGGGAGGGACACCTTTTTTTAGCGGGCATTTATTTTCCTCAATAACCCTGGAGCAGGGTTTGGAATAATCAATCGTGGCCTGCTGCTCCTGCTCCCTCTCCAATCACTCGGGATGGGGGAAAAAAAATGTACCGATAGGAGAGGACTTGGGTTCAGAGTGTCCATTGGCACCACTGTGCCAGCCAGCGAGTCGGAGACAGGGTGGGGCTTACATCAGGGCTCACCCCAGTCTATCTTACAGCAAAAATAAGTTTCACTGAGCAAACCAGCAGTCTACTAACAGAGTCTATTTAAAATGAGTCACTATGAACTGCAGTGAAAAGGGCTCACAACCAGAACTGCAGCAACCTCCCCCGTCCCGATACAAGCTGGATTATTTGTCTGGCAAAATGCAGTGAGTGGAGGATAGTAAAATACAAATGATATGAGTGACATCAATCCCAGGCATTTATAGCGGTGCAGTGGCTCCAGGGAGGGAGTTACCCAATCCTTCCTATAGTGGCCAGAAATACTGGTGCCATTGTGTGCGGCCAATGGGGTTCCACCAAATCGGCTGCCATCACTCATCGCCAAGTGAAGAATGGGTCAATTGTTCGATGAAGTACTGGAGGACGGCTGATTGGCACAGTAATACTTCAGCATGAATCAGGAGACTGGACCCTTTCTGCTGCAGTAATCAAGAGCTTTAAATATTGCCTTTGAAATCTGGTGTGTTTTCTCCTCATCGTAGGTTCAGTTCCTGCCTGTAGAGGATCCACTCGAGTCCAGTAGGTATCACATGCAAAAAACAAAAAGAGTGGTACGCGCGTAGCGCTACGAGCTCGGTCACTTCTTTTTAAAGTTTTAAGCTTCACGCACAATCCCGGGTGAAACGATCGGGTTAGCAGAAGCTGCCCCCTGAGTGCCCTTATTTCCACGGAACCCAGGGTGAAGTTTTCCTCGACCCTCAGCCGACGGTTTGCGAGGGGGAAAGTTTAGGAGGGGAAGAGGGGGGGCGGGATTTTCGCGGAGTCAGAGAGACGCCTGGAGCCTTTCAAAATGGCAGGCGGGACCCAGATGCGGAGGTCCCGCCTCCATTTCCGGTAAATCCCACTTTTTTTGCCGGCAGTGGGGATTGGGGGGAGGTTGGGGGGTGGGGGGGTGGGGGGGGTGGGAGTTGGCTTGAATCGCACAAGCGGGAAACCCAGGGCAGGATTTTTTTTTTTTGCTCGCACCCGGTCCGCTGGAGCGTGAAATGGCGCATGTTGAGCGTCAGGCCAGCGCCCCGACATCATCGTGCGCTAGCGCGATATTTCGGTCGGCGGGCGGGCGGGCGCGGGCGAGAGTCAGGCAGTGAAAAGGCCCTATTAAGGCCATTAAAGTAGTTTTAATTAACGGAGATTTCTCATCGCCAGTCCAAGGCGGGCGAAGAGGCCAGGCGGCCTTTGCGTTTTTTTAGGAAACCTCATCCACGGGTGGGATGCGGTTCCCGTTATCCAAATAAAACAAAATAAAAATGTGCGGGCAGAATTTTCCGTCTTTTATATGTCCGGGCGACTGATGCGTGGGCATTTTTTTCCCTGAATTTTAAAATCTGTTTTTATTGCGTTTAAATCCTTCAGCTCCCTGAGGCAGCTCTCTGCCTTCGGGGAGCTTTCATTCGGAGCTTCCCCTTCCCCGCGCTGACTTCAGCGTCCAGCCCTCCTCCTCCCGACCCCCACCCCCACTCCGACAGCGCTGAGAATTTCAGCCCGCGTTTCATGCCAGCTGCCCATTAATCGGCCAGCCAGTGCGAAATCGCATTCAGGGGGTGGGGGCGATTGCAGTCAGGGGCCTATTCCCCGGCCGCTCCCGGGCCCACCAGTCATGGGCACCCACCCCCCCCTCCCACGCCCCAAACTCAGTAGGGCCATTTCAAATTGGTGCTGAGTTCAAACAGTCCCAAATTTCGCTGTTCCACACCAGCATGGGGCGGGGTCACAAATATATGGAGGAGGCATGAATACTCTTGAAGGTGGATAAGGACAGTTTAAGTGTCTGAAATTATGATCTGAAATTGTTTCAATCTGTAGCCCTTTAAAAATGAGATTAAAAATATATACTGCAACTGTCAGTTAGAGTAAAAAAATACCCATTGCTGGAGTGAATTGATTGTCAGGCCATCTAGTGTAGCTTAGAAAAAAACATTGCCATCTGTGTGTGCATTTTCAATAGACTTCATTGTTGAGGACCATATATTGTTATTATAATAGTTGTTCTCCTTATGAGTGCTTGGCTGAGTTTCAAAAGCTCCAAAAACACTTATTTCAGCAGAGGACTGAGTTTACATTTTGATTGACAGTTTTAAGAGGCTGTTAAAAGATTAGCTCTCTTTATTAGAGGTTTGCTTGCCACTTGAGGGGATTTAACATCTTTGAATGGATTTCATGAATGAGAGTCTTTCCCATATCAAGTGTGTATGAATGAGAGCTCTATTGAGTTGTTAGAAGCTTCAATTTTATTAATCTTCACATGGCTCCTGAGGTCTGCCCTAGTGGATATTGGATGAGCAGCTAATTAGGCTGCATTAGGGGTATGAGGTGGCATGGAGGGGGCACGGAGAATGAAGGCATGGGTGGGGGGGTGGGGGTTGAGGCTAGAGGGCCTAATAGCTTTTTATAAAACTGGACCAAACTCTCAGAGACTAGAGGCAGGCCTTCTAACCAGCCTGCCTTGACACTCGTCCACCTCTGTGGACACCTCCGAATTTCCAGACTCGATTATGCCCCCACCCCCACAGCGAGTGTCATTTCCATGGAGACGGGTCTGCCGAATTGGGAGATTTCCTGACTTGAGCTTCCGGTGTCCATGGTGAAAATTCGGCTCATGGAGTCTGGCGCCACAGGTTTGACCGGCCAGAAAGCTTTTCCTTACTCCACAGTTTGGAAAAAGAGAAAATTGGAGAAGGATACGCCATATTTTTTGTGGGATAAAGGTACATAAGGAATAGGAGCAGCCCCTTGAGCCTGTTCTGCCATTCAATAAAACCCTGAATGATTCTCGACCTCATCTCCACTTTCCTCATATCTCTTGATCCTCTTAAGGTCCAAATGCCTATTGATCTCGCCCTTGAATATCCTCAGCGTCTGAGCATCCACAGCCCTCTGGGGTAAAGAATGCCAAAAATTCACAAGGCTCTGCATCAAGAAATTTCTCCTCGTCTGAGTATGAAATGGCTGACCCCTTACCCTGAGATTGTATTCCTTACTCCTAGACTCTCCACCTAGGAGAGTCAGTCTCAGCACCAGAGGTGAAGTTAAGGGCAGTGTTTGAGAAATCGCATTGACTGTTGGGTTTACTGAGGGTAAACTCCTGGAAACCCGAGCTGAGAAAACTGGCCAGTAGTTGATAGCGAATGAGGCAAACACCAGCCATCAAAGCAGAAACTCTTAATGCTTTGGGGATAACGGGGACGGAAGAAAAATTATGTTTCCACTCACTTTGGACCTTTGTTCAGGTCTCTTTAGCTGGAAGTCCACCAGGGGATGGACTTGGACCTTTGTAATAAGCAGTCTGAGGGGATACGACAGGGAGAGGGGTTAGGTAATCTCGGTAGAATATAGAGCAGCATACAAAAAAAAAGTTAATTAAATACTGCTCAGCGATCGTTAATGATGACAATAGGCGATGAATATGATGTCTGCTTTGCTGAATTATTGTTGGCTGGTAGTTTGGTTTTGGTGAAGGACTAAGTTGAGTTTCAGTCTTCCTGTTCACCTGGAGATTAACAATCCTGTCACACTATTTGTCAATGAGTCTCTGGGTGCCCCAGCCAAAAAAACACCAGCAATAGTGAGGCAGGCATTCATAGTAGGATTACAGCACAGAAGGAGGCCCTGTCCATTCATTGCTTCTCATAACATCCTGATGCAAAATGGCTGACAAATCTAACTACATAACAATGGTTACTCTGCTTCAACATAGCTGTTTAGAGGATAATCTCAGGTTTGTGATAAAGCAGCATGCTGGAGGCTAGGAGCCTGCGATGACTGTCGCTTTAAGATCAGTTCAACTGAGTAGTGGGGTCACGTGATTTGTTCAGCCAATGTGTGGCTAGCGTCGGCGGAATACATTCTAGCGAGAGGTTTCCTAGGAAGAAAATGGTCGAATGGGGGGGCTGGCTGGATACAAGCAGCCATGGAAGATCTTGTGTAAATAAGGTTTGTTTTGTTTGACTAAAAAGCCTCCCAGGGCGTGTTTCTTCACAGACATCAAACGATAGAGTGCTATTGGTGAGAACCTTGGGGTACCATGATTCTACCTCACCCCAAACCCTTCCGCGTTCCCTCATTTCATCTCCCTCTCCCCCTTCCCCCACTTCCTGTCCCAATCTTTCACACATATAAACAAAAGTTTTGATCTTCCAAAGAGAAATCAATAAATAGGTAACAAGGTCACAAACATCAACAAAATGCCTCAATCTTCTCCTTTGAACTAGCAATCCATTGCCTCACTCAGTTGCTCCCTAGGTACATGGACCATGTCAGTGTTGAATTTTTCACGCTGGTGTTTTACAGAATCATCATAGAGTCATAGCCATTTACAGCACAGAAGGAGGCCATTCGGCCCATCGTGCCTGTGCCAGTTGTAAAAGAGCCACCCAGGTTAATCTCACTTTCCAGGCCTTGGTCCACGTCCTTGTAGGTTACAACAATTCAAGTGCATATTCAAGGACTTTTTAAATGTGCTGAAGATCTCTACCTCTACCACCCTTTCAGACAGTGAACTCAGACTTTCACCACCCTCTGAAAATGTTTCTTCTCAACTCCCCTCTGATATTAAGAAGGATACCCTTCTACCAATTGGTTTAAATCCTTATGTCCCCCCCACTCCTCAAGATATTGACCTCTCTGCCAAGGCTAGCAGTCCCTAATTGCATGCAGGTCAATTAAATCTCCCCTCCACCTCCTCTCTTCTAAAGAAAACAACCCCAGCCTATCCAATCTTTCTGCATCACTAAAATCCTCCAGTCCTCATGCAGCCTTGTGAGTTCTCCTCTGTACCCTCTCCAGTGCAATCACAGAAATGGACTTAGTGCTCACTAATAAGCAGATGGGGACTGCAGTGGCTCATAATATTTCAGAAACATAACAGTTGGCAGGAAGAGAGAGACATGACCATCCCATCTGCCTCATCTAAAATATAAATAGCTTATATAGAAAAAAACAACAGTAAATCCTTGAAAGGAAATGTTTATTTTGCTACCAACTTTCCTTGCACGACTCTGACCTGGGGGTCCCTGGTTAGTTATTGGCTAGTTTAAAGCATTAGCCAGTCGGATTTTACCAACGTTGTCTTTGAGAAAGTCTGTTAATGGTATATTTATTATATTGTTAATCAATATTTACCATATTGTTAAGATGCACAGATGAAGAGCATTGTTTAATTCAGTATTTAGAGAACTTATAAAGAGAGACTGCACTGGTAGGCACCACGTGGCCTGGAGTGCATTATCAGAGTGCCAAAACAACATGCTCTTGAATTATGTAAGGTTTCTTTAAATTTTCCTTTAGTTGCAGTGCCCGTTAAAGGGCTATTAATTGGTTTAATTGGCTTTTCTTTATTGGTTAATTAATTTTTGCTTCCACTCGTACTCAAAGGAGTATAAAGAGAGACTGCGGGGCACTGAGCTGGTAGGTGGGAAGCAGATATATGAAATGCTGCATTCTGTGAATAAACCTATCCTCAAGAAAAGTGTCTAGTTTCATACTTCACCAACTGGCTTGGAATCAGTCTAACGCTGCCTGCCAATGTTCCCTCTAGCTTGCCTTCGCTGTGTGTGGCTGCACGGCGTGTTACCTTTAAGATTTCCATGCATGCCATGTCCTTTTATAGGGCTTTCTTTCAGTCAGTGGTTATCCCCTTGTGTGCTGCCCTTTCTAAGCTGTTTTTAAGAAAGAAGGATCTTGCTCTCTTTGTTTTTCAGTATGCTGGTCTATCAGATAGCTGCCAAAGATCTGAGTTAGACCCCCACTTTAGTCCTGCGGTGCAACAAAGACAGCTTTGTATTCATGTGAAGCTGGCAGTATAGCTGCAGTCTGTCACACGAGAAGGCTGGGAAAATGCAGGTGTGATCACACGGTTTAACACGGGAGAGACAGTTGTGTTTTTTCTTTACTCATTTCAAGGGAAGTGGGCATCATTGGCTAGACCAGCATTTGTTGCCCATCCCTGATTGCCCTTGAACTGATTGGTTTGCTCGGCCATTTCGGAAGCAGTTTAGACGGAACCACATGGCTGTGGGTCTGGAGTCACATGTAGGCCAGACCAGGTAAGGACGGCAGATTTCCTTCCCTAAAGGGCATTAGTGAACCAGATAGGGATTTACAACGATCGATGATAGTTTCATGGTCACCATTGCTGAGACTAGCCTTATATTCCAGATTTACTAATTGAATTCAAATTTCACCAGCTGCCCTGGTGGGATTTGAATCCACATCCCTGGTTAATACTTTAAACTAAACAACTAAATGAACAAATCCAACTGGTTAATACTTTAAACTAAACAACAACCCACCAGGGACATCATGCCAAAGTCACACAAGAAGAGTGACTGCGTTGGTAGCAAAATTACCAGCCCAGTGACATTACCACTACGCCACCATCTCCCCTATGTGTGGTCACGTCACTGAGTTCGTAATCCAGAGGCCCAGGCTAATGCCCAGGGGACATGAGTTCAAATCCCACCCTGGCAGTTGGAAGCATCTGTTCAAGGGCAATTAGGGATGGGCAACAAATGCTGGCCTTGCCAGCAATGCCCCACATCCCACGAAAGAATAAAAGAAAAACTTAAGCTGTACTTTCAGGAGTGATAAACAGCAATAGAAAATCCTCAGGCCTGAAGGTGGACAGGACACACAAGGTCAGTTGTACCTGTTGAGGAATACTCAGCAGATGCTGTTAATGTATTATTTCACGCTATTGAAAAGAACTGAATGGAGATATTTTAAAAATCGGATTGAAGTTTACGGGGCTGTGGATAAACACCAATTGGGCCCGAGTCTTGAGAGACTCGAAATTTCAGTCAATTACTTTCAACACAGGGATAAAAAGTTGTAAGGGGCTTGACCTTCAAGGTATAAATCCTAAAGGTTCCTCCTGTCTAATTTTTACATTCTATTGCTGCTAGGCTGCACAAATGACAGAAGGAAGCCAGCCTAAATTTCCTCTGGTTTTAAGCAGCATCTTAACCAGCAGCTTCCACCTTAGTGTTACTCATGGCTTTAGTGGGCAGCAGTCTTGCCGCCTGAGCGGGAGAACTTGGGTTCAAATCCTGCCCTAGATGTTGGAGCACACCTTCCAGGCTGCTGCTCCAGAGGGAGCACGGAGTGCTTTGTCCATGGTGCTGTTTATTGGATCAAAAGTCTCAGATGGAATTATAGGCCGGGATTTATCCAGCCCCTTCGTGGCAGGAGCCGTCGGAGATCCAGCGGCCCAGCCAAAAGCCCATCGGCGTGTGGCAGGACCGGACAATCCTGGCGGCAGGTGGGGCTGGAAAATCCTGCCCATTGGCTGGATAAAGCACAGGAGGATGTCACCTGGCCTGTCAATGCCTAGCAACAAGAGCAATCTAACTCGTGTCATCTCCCATTCCTTTCCCTGCTGCCCCCTGTGAACCTTTTTCCTTTGCTCAAGTCCTTTTTGGAAGCCATTGTTGAATCTGCCTGCACCACCCGCCCAGGCAGCGCATTCCAGATTGCAACCAGAACCTATACATCAAAAAAAAAGTCTTTCTTCATGTTCCCCATTGGTTCTTTTTCTAGATGGGGATAAGAGATCCTATGGCATTACTTGAAGAACAGAAGAAGAGTCGTGCCCAACATTTATCCCTTAATCTAAATGCATAAAACAGGTTATTTCGCCATCATACCGTTGTTGTTTGCGGGATTACTGTGCGCAGATTGGCTGCATTGAAGATGGAGCATTTAAATGTGGGGTTGAGGGGTTGTTGGGGGGGTGGGGGTTGTCAGTATAGATGATGGGCGAATGGCGTGGAGTACATGACCTGGCACAGATGGTTAAACTGTGGACAAGTTTGAGTTTGTTGAGAGTGGAGGATAGGAGGTAGAAAGGAGGGCATTGGAATATGAACGAGGGAGGCAGAGAGGACGGTGGCTGAGTGGTAATGTCACTGGCCTAACAATCCAGGGGCCCAGGCTAATGCTCGGGGGACCTGTGTTCAAATCCCACCCCTTTAATTAATTAATAAATCTGGGATTGAAAGCTAGTCTCATTAATAGTGACCATGATAACTATCATTGACTGGGCTACATGTGACTTCAGGTCCACAACAATGTGGTTGACTCTTATGTGGCCAGCAAGCCAAGAGCAGTTAGGGATGGGCAACAAATGCTGGCCTTGCCAGTGATGCCTACTTCCCATGAAAGAATAAACTTTAAAAAAATATCTGGACTAAATGTTCCTCCCTCCTACCTGCCACATCACACCCCCCACCCCCTTTACCGTTTGCTCCTCTTGTGAAAGCAAGAGGAAAACCCCAGGATGAATAAGGGAAAAGGTACTTTGGAAATGCCTCTCTGATCTCCTTAGGGCGATTGCACAGACTAAGCCTGATTTGTAAAGACGGTTCCCTACTATATGAGATGGTCTCTGTCAAGAATTGAATTCCCTCTGGAAAGTAGAGAGTCGGCAGCCACTGCACCAGCTGACAATGTATTCCACTGGCTCAGTGCTCTCTGGGAAATGAAGAACAGCTCAATATCCTGTCTAATCAAGCCTAGAGCTGATTAAAGAACGCGACAGTGGAAGAGTAAATCCTTTTTGGTATACCAGTGTTGAACTGTTTACATGAAAGCACTTATCACACTCACTTGGCCAGGAACTCTTCAGCTGACCAGTTTTGACTTGGCATTGCCCAAAACCTGCCCTTGTTAAATGGCTTGACAACACTGAATTGCTGATGAACTAGAACTGGGGACCTTAAAGATAAGATAGTCACCAGCGAATTCAAGAGAAACGTCTTCATCCAGAGAGTGGTAAGAATATGAACATACAAATCAGGAGTAGGTCACTCAGCCCCTCAAGTCTGCTCCACCATTCAATAAGATCATGCCTGATCTGATTGTAACCTTAACTCCACATTCTCAAATAACCCCAATAACCTTTCACCCCCTTGTTAATCAAGAATCTATCTCGCTCTGCCTTAAAAATATTCAAAGACTCTGCTTCCACCGCCTTTTGAGGAAGAGAGTTCCAAAAACTCGTGACCCTCTGGGAGGAAAGAATTCTCCTCATCTTTGTCTTAAATGGGCGACTCCTTAGTTTTAAACAGTGACCCCTAGTTCTAGATCCTCCCACAAGAGGAAACTGCCTCTCCACATCCACACTGTCAAGACCCCTCAGGATCTTATATTTCAATCCAGGGAACAATCCAGAGCAGGGATAATTAATTGGGGGAAAGCCAACTTCGATGGGTGTGAATGCATCTGAGTTGAGTGAGTTGGAATCAAACGTTGGTGGAAAAGACGGTGGCTGAACAATAGGCCACCTTCAAAGAAAAAATATTGTAGGCAATGTCGAGGTATATTCCCTTGAAGGGGAAAGGTAGGACAAATAAATCCAGAGCGCCCTGGATGACGAGAGAGATAGAGTTGAAGATGAAAAGGAAGAAATGCGCGTCTGACAAATGCCTTGCAGAAAATACAATGGAGAATCAGGTTTGATATAGAAGGATCAGCGGGGAAGTGAAGAAACTAATCAGAAAAGCAAGGGGGAAACGTGAAAAGAGACCAACAGCTAACATGAAAGAGAATCCGAAGGTCTTCTATAAGCATGTAAATAATAAAATGGTGGTAAAAGAAAGGGTAGGGCCGATTAGGGATAAAGAAAGAAGACTAAATGTGGAGGCAGGAGAAATAGCAAACATATTAAATGAATACTTTGCATCTGTCTTTACAAAGGAAGATTGTGCTACTCAGGCCAGGGAGTGAGAGGAGGTAACTGGTACACTTGAAGAATTTACAATTGAGAAGTAGGAGGTGTTAGAAAGGCTATCTTTACTTAAAATTGATAAGGTACCAGGTCCGGATGAGATGCATCCAAGGGTACTGAGGGAAGTGAGAGTGGAAATTTCAGAGGCACTGGAGATAGTCTTTCAGTCTTCCTTAGACACAGGGGAGGTGCCAGAGGGCTGGACAATTGCGAATGTTACACCCTTGTTCAAAAAGGGGGTGCAAGGATAAAACCAGCAACTACAGACCAGTCAGTTTGACTTCAGTGGTGGGGAAACTTCTGGAAACTATAGTTTGGGACAAAATCAATAGTCACTTCAGTGCAGGATAATTAAGGAAAGCCAGCATGGATTCGTTAAGGGAAAATCATGTTTAACTAACTTGCTGGAATTTTTTGAGGAGGCAACAGAGAAGGTTGATAAGGGCAATGCTGTTGATGTGGTATGTATGGATTTTTAAAACGCATTTGATACAATGCCACACAACGGGCTTGAGAGCAAAATTCTAGCTCATGGAATAAAATGGGAAGTAGGCACTTTGATTGACGAATCAAAACTGAGTGACAGGAAACAGAGAGTAGTGATAAATGGTGGTTTTTCAGACTAGAGGAAGGTTGGTATTGGAGTTCCTCAGGGGCCAGTGTTGGGACCCTTGCTCTTCTTGATATTTATTGATGACCTAGACTGTGGTGTGCAGGGCATGATTTCAAAATTTGCAGATGATACCAAGATTGGAAGCATTGTCAACTGTGATGAGGATAATTTTGAACTTCAAAAGGACGTAGACTTATTGGTGGATTGGGCAGACAAATGGCAGATGAAGTTCAATGCAGAGAAATTTGGGGTGAGTCATTTTGGCAGGAAGAATATGGAGAGGCAGTATAACATAATGAGAAACTCTAAAGGAGGTGCAGGAACAGAGGGACCTCAGTGTATATGTACATAAGTCATTGAAGGCGGCAGGGCATGTTGAGAGCGCAGTTAATAAAACATGGTAGCCTAGGTTTTAATTAATAGGGGCATTGAGTACAAGAGTAATGAGATCATGTTGAACTTGTATAAGACACTAGTTAGGCCTCATCTGGAGTACTGCATCCAGTTCTGGGCACCATACTTGAGGAAGGATGTGAAGGCAATGGAGAGAGTATGGAGGAGATTCACAAGAATGATTCCAGGGATGAAGAGCTATAGCTATGAAGATAGATTGGAGAGGTCGGGACTGTTTTCCTTGGAGAAAAGAAGGCTGAGAGGAGACTTGATAAAGATATTCAAGATTTGGGGGGTATAGACAGGGTAAATAGTACGAAACTGCTCCTCTCAAGAGTACATCAAGAACTAGAGGGCACAGATTCAAAATAATGGGCAAAAGGAATGAAAGTGATGTGAGGAAAAATTTTTCATCCAGAGGATGGTTGGAGTCTGGAACGGACTTCCTGAAAGGATGGTGGAGGCAGATTCGATCGAGGTATTGCTATCTGAAAAGAAAGAATGTGCAAGCTTATGAGGATAAGGCAGGGGAGTGGGATTAGCTAGAATGCTCTTTCAGCAAGCCAGTGCAGAATCAATGGGCCAAATGGCCTCCTTCTGCACTGAAAGATTCTGTGTTTCTTCTGCGATTCTAAACTCCAGCAGATACAAGCCTAACCTGTCCAACCTTTCCACATAAGACAACTCACCCGTTCCAGATATTAGTCTAGTAAACCTCTCTGAACTGTTTCCAATGCATTTACTTATTTCCTTAAATAAGGAGACCAAACTGTACACAGTACTCCAGATGTGGTCTCACCAACACCTTGTATAACTAAAGCATAGCCTCCCTACTTTTATATTCAATCCCCCTTGCAATAAATAACATTCTATTAGCTTTCCTAATTACTTGCTGTACCCACATACTAACCTTTTGAAATTCATGCACTAGGACACCCAGGTCCCTCTGCACCTCAGAGCTCTGCAGTCTCTCACCATTTAGATAATATGCTTCTTTTTCATTTTTCCTGCCAAAATAGATAATTTCACATTTTCCTACATTATATTCCTTTAGCCACTCACTTAACCTATCTACATCCATTTGTGTCCTCCTTATGTCCTCTTCACAACTTACTTTCCTACCTATCTTTGTACCATCAGCAAATTTAACAACCATACCTTCAGTGCCTTCATCCAAGTAATTTATATAAATTGTAAAAAGTTGAGGCCCCAGCACTGATCCCTGTGGCACACCACTTGTTACATCTTGCCAACCAGAAAATGAGCCATTTATGTCTACTCTCTGTTTCCTGATAGCTAGCCAATCTTATATTCATGCCAATATTTTACCTCCTACGCCATGAATTTTTATTTTCTGCAATAATCTTTAATGTGGCACTTTATCAAAGGCCTTCTGGAAATCTAAGTACAGTACATCCACCAGTTCCCCTTTATCCACAGCACATTACTTCTTCAAAGAGCTCCAATAAATTGTTTCAACACAATTTCCCTCTCTGAAAACCATGCTGACTCTGCCTAATTACCTTGAATTTAACTAAGTGTCCTACTATAATGTCTTTAATAATAGCTTGTAACATTTTTCCTATGACAGATGTTAAGCTAACTGGCCTGTAGTTTCCTGCTTTGTCTCCCTCCCTTTTTGAATAAAAGAGTTACATTCACTATTTTCCAATCTAATGGAACTTCCCTGAACCTAGGGAGTTTTGGAAAATTAAAACTAACGCCTTAACTATCTCACTAGCCATTCCTTTTAAGACTCTAGGATGAAGTCCATCAGGATTCGGGGACTCATCAGCCCGCAGTTCCAACAATTTGCTCAGTACCATTTCCCTGATGATTGTAATTTTCTTGAGTTCCTCCCTCCTTTCCATTTCCTGATTTATAGCTTTCTGGAATGCTACTTCTGCCCTCTATAGTGAAGGCTGATGCAAAATACCTGTTCAATTCATCTGTCATCTCCTTATTTTCTATTATTAGTTCCCAGACTCATTTTCTGTAGGACCAACACTCACTTTGTTAACTCCTTCCTTTTTAAAATATCTATAGAAACTCTCGCTATTTGTCTTTACATTTCTTGTTAGCTTTCTCTCATACTCTAATTTTTCCCTCCTTATTGATCTTTTAGTCATTCTTTGCTATTTATATTCTGTCCAATCTTCTAACCTGCCACCCATCTTTGTGCTTTTTGTGCTCCTGTATGCTTTTTCTTTAGGTTTGAGTCTATCTTTAACCTTTTTTAGTTAACCACAGATTGAAATTTTTCTTTCTCGTTGGAATGTATCTATTCTGCATATTCTGAAATATCCCTTCAAATTTGCCAGTTTACTTTAGCTAGCCCTACTTTCATACCCTCAAAATTGCCCTTATTTAAGTTTAAAATACTAGTCTTAGACCCACTCTTCTTTCCCTCAAACTGAATGTAAAATTTAATCATATTATGATCACTGCTACCTCGGGCCATTAATTAATCCTATCTCATTGCACAATACCAGGTCTAGTATAGCTTGCTCTCTTTATGGCGCCAGCACATGCTGATCTAACAAACTATCCCGAAAACATTCTATGAATTCCACAACTAGGCTACCTTTGCTCGTTTGATTTTTCCAGTGTATATATGGATTAAAATTCCCCATGATTATTGCCATACCTTTCTGACAAACTCCCATTTTTTCTTTCCTTGTACCCCATCCTACAGTGTGGTTATTGTTAGGGAGCCTGTACACCACTCCCACAAGCGACTTTTTGCCTTTATCATTTCTTATCTGTACCCAAACCGCTTCTACACCCTGGCTTCCTGAACTTAGGTCATCCCTCTCTATTGTGCTAACACCATCATTAATTAACAGAGCCACCCCTCCACCTTTACCAAGCTTCCAGTCCTTCCTAAATGTCACGTACCCTTCAATATTCAGGTCCCAATCTATGTTGTCCTGTAGCCATGTCTCTGTATTGGCCATCAGATTATACTTATTTATTTCTATTTGTGATATCAGTTCATCTGTTTTGTTTCGAATCCTATGTGCATTCAGATATGGAGCCTTTATTTTTGTCCTTTTATTATTTTTGTAACCTCTAGCCTTATCTGCTGATTTACTCTTAGAATTGTACTCTATCCCTTCCTCTCATGGCCTGTTTGTCACTTCCCATATTAATACCTTGCTCTCTTGCCTTGTCTTCATTCTTTGATTTACCCAAATGTGAAACTTGCTACCACAAGTAGTAGTTGAGGTGGGTGACAAAGCTAGATAAACACATCAGGAAGAAAGGGATAGAAGTATAGGCTGATGTGGTTGAGTGGGAGGAGGCTCGTGTGGAGCAGAAGCATCAGTATGGGCCAGTTGGGCTGAATGGCCTATTTCTGTGCTGTAAATATTTTACACTGCCTAGGCTGTCATATAAAATTGCCCAGCTTGCATGAGGTGCCTTATCCACAGAACTATACTCCAACAGCTACAGAACGAAAGGGGGGGAGAGCATGACACTGGAGGATATTTGAGGGGAAGGAGTCAATGGGGAGTGGGGGAGTAGATCAGTTAAGTGTGTATAGGGATTGTGCCATGGGTAACAATGATTTCCTAGAACTTGTTTGCTTGCCTTACAGGGGGGAGTCTTTCCACACCCCCCCTCCCCCCACCACCCCCAAGCGTTGGTACTTTGAGTAGTTGACAAAGTCGGCGTCTGTGGTTGTGAGTAAGCATCGATTGCCCTGGTGTTCCTGTCCTGCCTTTCACCTGGCACTTATGTGGGGAGGAGCAAGCAAAAACAAATAATGCTTAATTTCATCAAAGTGTCACCTTATGGAGAACCACAGGAGAACCCCCCCTGTGGCACTCCGTACCTCCCACTTGGAGCTCCTGATCGAAGCAGACAGCCTGCTCAAACACGATGCCAACATTGCCCCTTTAAGAAATCGCGACATTAACCAGCTGGATTGGCCCAACGAGCGGCGGGTTGGAAAGACTTGGCAGAGGATTCTGTTTGTAACGAAACTACCAAAATGCACCACTTTTCAAATAGGGCAAGGCTTCCCTTTCATTCAAAATATTTACATGCGGGCAGGATCTTTGTTATTTTCTTGCTGCATCAGGTTATCTGTGCACAGGTGGTAGCAACAGACGTTTCTCCAGGAGGTTTTTCAACACATTTAATTGTGGTGGTTCTTTAAGGATTGACGCTGCACATGAATTCCTTTTGGGAACTTGCAGGGTTAATTACGGGGAAAGCAGAAATTTACAATTCGCAAGATTAAAATGCTTCACAATAACAGATGCTTTTGTTATTTTAAACCATAATACTTCATGGGGATGTTCACAATAAGTCACAGAGGCACATTGTACCATGATACTATAGGATGTAGTAGACAGCTGCTAAATCAGTGATTGCAAACTCTAAATGCTGTTAAGTAAAGACTGGGTGAGTTCAGACTTAAAAACCTGCAGACATTCTGGTATTTTTTTTTCTGTTTATCTTTCTTTACAACCAAAAAATGTGACAAGGGAAATCGGCAGAAAGGGAAGGACTTTTGCAATTTTAAAACCAATTGTTTCGTTTATTACACTTTTCACAGGATGTGGGCGTCGCTGGCTAGGCCAGCATTTATTGCACATCCCTAATTGCCCCTTGAGAAGGTGGTGGGTGAGCTGCCTTCTTGAACCGCTGCAGTCCATGTGGTGTAGGTACACCCACAGTGCTGTTAGGGAGGGAGTTCCAGGATTTTGACCCAGCCACAGTGAAGGAACGGCCGATATATTTCCAAGTCAGGATGGTGAGTGTCTTGAAGGGGAACTTGCAGGTGGTGGTGTTCCCATCTATCTGCTGCCCTTGTCCTTCCAGGTGATAGAGGTTGGGAGTTTGGAAAGTGCTGTCGAAGGAGCCTTGGTGAGCACTAATTTATTAAATGTTCTCTTTTCAGAAGGTAGTTACCTTTTTTCCAGAGTGTGTCCCTCTGGTCTCTCTCCCAATTGGCCATTCTCCATCTGGGAGCCTAGACATTGATGCTATTCAACAACAGTGTGCATCACTGCTAGCCTTGTCCCTGTCATCCACATAGACGCACTTCCAGGACCAATTATAGGAACTGAATTGGACTAGGCATATAAATATTATGGCTACAAAAGCAGGCCAGAGGCTGGGAATCCTGTGGCGAGTAACTCACCCCCTGACTCCCCAAAGCCTGTCCACCATCTATAAGGCACAAGTCAGGAGTGTGATGGAATACTCCCCAGTTGCCTGGGTGAGTGCAGCTCCAACAACACTCAAGAAGCTCAACGGAATCCAGGACAAAGCAGCACACTTGATTGACACCCCATCCACAACCATTCACTCCCTCCACCACCGACACACAGTGGCAGCAGTGTGTGTACCATCTACAAGATGCACTACAGGAACTCACCAAGACAGCAAATTCCAAGCCTGTGACCTCAATCATCTAGGTCAACAAGAGCAGCAGATGCATGGGAACGCCATCATTTTCAAGTTCCCTTCCAAGCCACTTGGAACTTCCCTTCCTGATCTGGAACTATATCACTTTTCCTTCTCTATTGCTGGGTCAAAGTCCTGGAACTCCCTTCCTCATTGCACACGTGGACTGCAGTGGTCCAACAATTTCAAAACTTGCAAGCGATACAAAACTTGGAAGTATTGTGAGCTGTTAGGAGGATGGAACTTCAAAAGGACATAGACAGATTGGTGGAATGGAGGACAAGTGGCCAATTTACTTTAACGCAGAGAAATATGAAGCGATTCCTTTTGGTAGGAAGAACGCAGAGAGGCAAAGTAAAATAAAGGATACAACTTTAAAGGTGGTGCAGGAGCAGAGCGACCTGGGTATATATGTGCATCAATCATTGAAAGTGGCAGGACAGATTGAGAGAGCAGTCAATAAAGCATAACAGTATCTTAGGCTTTATTAATAGAGGCATGGTGTACAAAAGCATGGAAGTTATGTTAAACCTGTATAAAACACTGTTTCAACCCCAACTTGAGTATTGTGTCCAGTTCTGGGCACCACGCTTTAGGAAGGCTGTGAAAGCTTTAGAAAGAGTTCAGAAAAGATTCATGAGAACAGTTCCAGGGATGAAAAAGTTGGGACTGTTTTCCTTGGAGAAGAGAAGGTTGAGTGGAGATTTGATGGAGTCATTCAAAAGCATGAGGGGTCTGGACGGAGTAGATAGGGAGAAACTGTTCCCATTGGTAAAAGGATCGAGAACCAGAGGACACAGGCTCAAGGTAATTGGCAAAAGAAGCAATGGCGACATGGGGAGAAACTTTTTCACACAGCAAATGGTTAGGGTCTGGAATGCGCTGTCTGAGAGTGTGATGGAGGCTGATTCAATCGAGGCATTCAAGAGGGAATTGAATTATTGCCTGAAAATGGAGAATGTGCGGGGCTATGGGGAGAAGGTGGGGGGAGTGACACTAAGTGCATTCCTTCCTTTAGAGAGCCAGCACAGAGACGGTGGGCTGATTGGCCTCCTTCTGTGCTGTAAACATCCTATGATTCTATTCTGAGAAGGCAGCTCACCACCACCTTCTCAAGGGCAATTAGGATGGGCAGCCAAAGCTGGCCCTAACAGTGGTTTTCACATCCCATGAAAGAATAAAAAAAAATACACCAGCATTGCCGTATGGAAACCAAGCCAAGGGCAGTGGAAATGATTACCCCTCGACCCCACTTCATGCTCTGTAAGGATTTAAACGTGTTCTTTTGAGCAAGGGTGCAGGACATCCTCAGGAATGAAGCAGGATCCATCTTTGCAGATGCAGATCAGACGCTGTGTTGGACTGGAGCGCGGCGCAGCCAAAAATACACGTCAAGGTATTTAACCAGCCTTCAATTCATCGGCAGCCTGAGTCGGCAGGGCAGAAGCAGTGACAGCTTCGCCTTCAGGGGCCAGACCTGTTGTGAGGATTTTGGGCCTGAAGAGGTCCAGGCAGGTAAGGTTTAAAATCGGATTTTAGGCCCCACCAGTGCTTGTCCTACAGGCCTCACAAGAACGCCTTAGGCCTCCCTTGTCCTGGGCTCTCTCCCCTCACGACCCATTTCCACGAGGCCCCAGCTGCGGCTTTCCTGGGTGATGCCCACCTAGGACGAATAAACAGTAAGAACTGGGAAATAAGAATGCTGATCTGAACCGGCCTTGTATACCTTAACGTGGGACACCAGTAAAAACTAGGAACTTAAGAGTACTGGTCCGAACTGTTTTTTTCTCCCCTTCTGGGCAAACCCCTGCTCCCACTGAATTCCAGCTATTCACGTTCAGGCCGAATTAGGGCGGGATTCTGGGAAAAATTCCCGGAAGTGAGACTCAGCCAGAAAGGCCAAGCGAGCCTCCGCGAGGTCATCCGTCTGTTATAAGGGTGTATCCTCCGTAAGGAGTTAGGAACTAATTGTCGCGCAAATGTAAATCCAGGGTGCCACATTTACCTGCTGCACCGCAGTCAGGGGGAGCATGTCAGCCCGTCAGCTGCGTGGAGACCTGTCAGGAACACACTCCATGAAGCTCCAGCATTTTGAGCCTAAAAGTGCGATTACTTTGAACTTCTGGGAAGCCTAGCGATAATTCAGGGCTCGTGACCACACCCCCACACCCCTTGAAATTCCGGGTCAATTTAACAGGCCCTTCTATCGTTGCATTTAGAATGGTGGTTCATTTTTTTTTAACACAGGGATAAAGAATAATGTTTTAAGCTCCGTGCACCACCTCAGGCATCTCCCTCGATCTTGCAGGAAGACGTATTTTATTACAGGTTTCGTTTCTGCTCTGCACAGTTCAATGGCCTTTCTCACCTCTGGTATTTAAGGGAGTCATTCACTTTCGCAGCCCTGTGTAAATAGTAGGGTGTAATGGACTCGCTCCTCCACGCTTGCATCGGCTTTTGGCATTAGCAGCCATGTCGTCTGATTGAAAATAAGGAACCAGACTGTTCTAGAAAGTGCGTTGGAAAAAGTCCATTAAAATTTAATTACAGCTTAGCATGCTGAACGAGCGCGGAGATTTTTAAATGGACACAAATCACGAGCTGTCAGCATGAATTACAGGCTTCGCTTCTACATCAACGGATATCAGCCCTGTTTGTGTGCGCACCGTCTACAGCGAGGGCTGAAGACTGAAAGGAGTGTTAATCACTGCAATCTTTTCCCGTTCTCGGGGTTTTTTTTCCATGTCCTGGAGGTAGAACCTTTTTTTTTTGGGTAGGGCTACGTAGCCGGAATTCTTGTGGCGCAGTGGGTAGCGTCCGTGCCCCTGAGCTAGGAAACCCTGGGTTCGAGTCTTGCCCCGGGACTTGAATGTGTGTCTGTAACAGGGCCAAAGAGGTAGAGCTATCAATCTGCATAATCCTTCCAATACACACCCGTAACAGGTGGTAAGAGTGGGAGAGATTCCTGGTCGGCCATGTGAATGGAGAGAATGTTGGCACCTCTGACATCACAACCCATAGCTTCAGGACTGTGACATGCGTGTAAAACGTGCATGTTGCCATAGCAACTTGGGCTCCCTGACTGAGCTGTAATGCCTGCCGCTGTAGTTCCACAGTCATTGGCTATCATCAAGTCCTTTGACCAAGCAGTTAATTTACATGTTCAGTGGGTAGTGCTCTCTCCTCTGAGTCAGGAGGTTGTGGGTTCGAGCCCCAGTCCAGAGACTTGAGCACAAAAAATTTAGGCTGATGCTCCAAGACTCGACTGACGGAGTGCTGCACTGTCGGGGATGCTGTCTTTCAGATGAGACCCTCTCAGGTGGGTGTAGATGATCCCACAGCCACTGTTTTCGAAGAAGACTAGGAGAATTCTCCCTGGTGTCCAGACCAATATTTATCCCTCAGCCAACACCACCCGAAATAGATCATCTGGTCATTACCACATTATTGTTTGAGGGAGCTTCCTGTGAGCAAACTGGCTGCTGCATTATAACTATAGCCACAGTTCAAAAATATATCATTGGCCGGAAAGCACTTTGGGACGTCCCGGGGCTATAAAAGGCGCTATAGAAATGCACCTCTTTCTTTCTCTTATATTCTTTTCCCAGAGAATAAAGAGCCTCGGGAATTTATTGCTGGCTAGTGGGGCGGGCACAGACTCTCAGACTGGCCGTCGGGAGGCATTTAGACCAGTTCCTGACCGCATCACGTAGAAAGCTTCAGAGATAACCCGGGGCCCAGGTGATCTCCTGAACTGGTTTCGATTGCCTGAGGGGTGTTGGAAAGGAATTCTCCAAAGTAATTCCTCTCTTATTGGCTCCGGGCTTTTCTCTTGCCCTGTTTGCCTCCCCTCGGGCTGGATGCAGGGGATTTGTGGTGAAGGCGAATGAGTAGAGGAGGTGTTTAGTCATGTAGACGGTGTCGCTGTCTGGAGGTGGCCGTCCAGTGACAGACTGGAGAGGGGTCAGCACTCCAGGCAGGCTGAAAAAGAGCCTTCCTGCCTGCCTGGGCTCAGCTGCAGCCACAGGCCTCGAGGGGTTCCTCTCCCCTCAGTCGTGGCCTGGCTGCTGAGGCCTTTCTCATTCAATCGGATTTTTAAAGATTAATTGGAGAGAGGGAGCCTCCATCTTAGCGCACCCCCTCCCCTCACTTATCTGCCACGGCATCGTACTGCTTCTTCTGAGCTGGAGAGCCTCCTGTTGGCCCTCCAGCTTCGAGAGCCTGCACCCCAACCCCCCCATCACCACCCCACCCCCACCCAACCCTCTCCGATCCTTAACTGGTGGATGTACCTGCTTTTCTGGCCATTAATTGGTGAATTTGGTGAAAATCGCAGGTGTGTGACAGCTCCCCCACACAGTGAGGCCTTCAGACCCTCATTTGCCCCTGAGGACAAGGTCCCGGAGTCCGTGGGGAAAATCCTGCCCCTTATCGTGATGCACTTATCGTGTCCTAACCGGCACTCGGCCTATCTCCCTTTTACAAGCCTGCATTCGCAGTATGAGCTGGAAACCTCGTAGGTCACAGATTAATGGCCTTCTATGTAAAGCCTCTTGATATCTAACCTGCTTCTGTTTTCCATCATTTATACTCATGTCCCTTCGTCCTTCTTAAACTATTTAGCTCAATTAACCTATCCACAAAGAATAAATCAAATCCCCCCCTTCCATTCATCTGAAGACCTCAATCGAATCTCCTCAAAGCCTCTTCCTATGGTAAAGAAGCCCCAGCGTGCTAAATCTACCAGACCTAGAATTTTAGTAAAGGGCTTTCATATTATTATGGTTGATGGGATTTCCTCTTGTGAGATGCAGCCAATTGTGTAGAAAAGAGGGAAGTAGAACATTGTGTTAATGGCTGACAGGTATGGATCATTTCTATGCTTGGACCATATCTATGTTTTGTGTCAGGAGCAGGGCCCTCAGATGTATGTATCCCCACACTGAGTCTCACATCCAACAGTTTACCGATAGCTGTAGTCCCTATTCTGGCAGAGGCTGGGAGCCGAACTTGGGACCTTTACTGGTTTCTGAGCCTATCCTGCACAACATTAATTGCACTGACGAACTGAGCCCATTGGGGGAGCTCTTTAGACAAGGCTTACATTGACACTCCACCAAGCGCACAGCAGGCAGGCCTCAAGGGGAATGTTATCATGCCTACCTCGTTCCCATTGCCTCTTCCCCCTTGTTTCTTTGTCTCAAGCTCCTTCTGCTGACTGCACTCCCAAGTTATTAGCTAAGGGCAACCCGCTCAGCGTTTGTGGGAAACGTTCCTTAAATTCAACATCCTTTGAGCAGTTTAACACTGATGGATGTACAATTAGTTGATGAGAAAACTGTAATGCTCAGATTACTAGCAGTACAAATTAGTGATAGTCAGCTTGAAAGCCTTTGTAGCACAGTTGATGTTATTAATCATTGAATAATTAAAAGGAGCTGCCTGCTTTAATTGTGGCCTACAAGAGGCTGTTTTTAAACTAAGAGTACCGCCAGTTACTATGTGGGAGGGTCTTTTCCTGTCATCTTCAGGACCCTGACGTCAGGCCCGAATGCAGGTCGGGAGCCAGCACTGTCACTCAGCTGTGATTTTCCCCAAATTGGCCAATTAATAGCCGGAGGGAAGACGCGTGCTGTCCAATTCAGAACAGCAGGCAGGCTCTGGACGCTGGGGTAGGCCCCCACCCCCCACCCCAGTTTGAAAAGAGTAGCAGGTTACGAGCAGGTAAGGGAGGGAGAGGGCACTTCACCATGGAGGCACCCTCTCTCTAACCTTTAGAAATTTAAAATAAAAAACCAGGTCATGCAGCCGGGCCACCAGTGCGGGGTGGTGGAGGGGGGTGGTGGTGGGGGAACGAGGGGCTATCCGCTCCACAGGGCGGCCTGCGAATGCCATTGAACTCAAGCAGGCAGGGAGGCTTATAAGGGGCACTGGCCCAAGACCTGGCACTGGAGGCCGCCCTGCAGGTCTCCCACTGCCTTCGAGTACCTGGAGGCTGACCGGAAAATCCCAAATCCCACCCTTCTTTGTTCCCTCCCCCATATCAGGGCCTAAAAATCCAGCCCGGTGCTTCTCAGTGACAGTGTCTACTTTTCGGCTAATTTCAAAATCTGAGGGAGTGTGACCTCCAAATACCTCATTCCACCAATAATGCCTCAGGAACGTCCAGGACGATGCAGGCGGCTAATGGGGAGGTCCAATTGCTTTTGAGCTTGGTAGGGGGAGGATAACTGAGGCCCTCTCTCAGGAATTTCCTTGAGGCCTGTGTCGATCCTTATCTCAGTGAAGGGTTGACAGAATCTCAGTTGGACTCGTAACTGGGCTTTCCACCAGAGACACCCGCAAAATGATTCCCAGCTCCTGATGCCACTTCAGAATGGACGACCTTAAACTGCCAGTGGATTGGTAGATCCACATCTTCGTTGTCCTCCTGAGCAGTTTCCACTGAGCAAGGCAATGTGACAAAGGAACTTTTAATGGAGCAATGGATTTGCGTTGGGGTAAAGGGATGTCAAGGGATACTGAGTGATGGCGGGAAACAGCCCATGATCTAATTGAATGGGAGAGCAATCTTCTGAGGGGCTGAATGGCCTCCTCCTGCTCCAAATGTTCCTCGAACCCTGCGTCCATGCCCTCAGCTACATACGTGTAAGAACCACCCATCCTAATGTTCATCTGATCACTTTGAGAAATGAAAAACAGATCTTTAAAAAGTCCGATTTTCAGCTGTGTGTGTTTTTCAGTGAAGGCCTGAATCTTGCTTGGATCTCGTGTGTCAGAACCTTTCTCAAAAAAATAACTCCTCTTGCCCCTGTCTAATTGTGTGCCAAGCAAAGAGTGTCAACATTACTTCTAAATGGAGGTGGTTTTGTGAATATAAAAGAAAAGCTTATCCTCTGGTGTTAAACCCACCCTTATCAGGAGCGGGAACTCAACTACAAAATGGCGGCGAAGGTCAAGATGGGGATGGTGATGGTGTCAGCCATGGCCCAGTGGGTGGCTCTCTTGTGGGTTCACGCCCCATTCCAGAGACTTAAACACAACTCTAAGCTAACACAGAGATAAAAACAAAAAACTGCGGATGCTGGAAATCCAAAACAAAAACAGAATTATTCTGTTGAAGGGTCATGAGGACTCGAAACGTCAACTCTTTTCTTCTCCGCCGGTGCTGCCAGACCTGCCGAGTTTTTCCAGGTAATTCTGCTTTTGTTTAAGCCAACACTACTGGTCCAGCACTGAGGGTGTGCTGCACTGGCCGAGGCGCTGTTTCTCAGATTGGAAATTCGACTGAGGGGCCCCATCGTCTGCCTCCGAGAGTTGGAAAAGATCCTGTGACCCTCTTTCACAGAAGAGAAGGGGGGAAATTGCCCTGAGTGACCTTAGCCAACAGTCCTCCCTCACCCTACACCCCCTCAGTGGTTGATCTGGTCATTATCACCTTGCTGCTTGTGGGATCTTGCTGTGCACAGATTGGCTACTGGGTTTCCCGCATTACAACAGTGGCTGCTCCTTGATTAAAAAGCGCTCCATTGGCTGTCGAGCACTTTATGGCACTCCAGACGGATCAACAGCGAAGGAAGCGATTTGAAAAAATTAATTGACGGGGTCTAAATGGCCACATTTTCCTTTTAACGAAATGACCCCGGGTTTAAACCCAGGTTGGTTGTCGGGCTAACGGCCTGCCTCAGAGACGACGCAAAGCGGCTGATGTGGGAACACTGCAAAGCAAGCCCGTCGGATAAACGTGGGTGTTCTTCAGAGTTTGGGATGAAGAGGTGTGGTTGGGGCAGCGCAGAGAGATGTTTCCTCTTTATCTGGCCTCTCCCATTCCTGCCTAATTAAATTTATGCATCAGCTGGGATATCTGCATTCAGCTGAATGAATTTACTCTCTAAGACTTCCAACGTGCACCTCGTTGTAGAATTTGAAGAGGGAAAAAAAAACCTGCCAGGAGAATTCGGAAAAAACATAATAATCTTTCAGGACATTAGGGGATAGTTAGGGTCATGTCAGAAGCATAAAAAAAATTATCAACATGCACCGTGCAAGTTCACTTACAACAATAATCAAAGGAGAACAGATAACAGTAATGGAATTATGTATTTGTTGAGACTTCTACTTTCAGTTCCCTCTGCTTATTATTGATGGAGTAGACTCCGCAAGCCTCAGTTGCTGTTACCTCACCTCAGCGGCCCTTGGCCGAGTGTGATCCTGATCAGTAAAGTGTTGGCGGACAATTTGACCGTGAAGGGCTTCACCGCTGAACCCCCCCTCAGCTGTCAGCCCCGTGGGTGGCCACCCGGCAAAGGTCAAGATGGTGTCAGCCATGGCCCAGTGGCTGGCGCTCTTGTGGGCTCATTCCAGAGACTCAAACACAACCCTAAGCCGACACTACCGGTCCAGCACTGAGGGTGTGCTGCACTGGCCGAGGCGCTGTTTCTCAGATTGGAAATTCGACTTAAGGGCCCCCAGCGGCTGCCTCCGAGAGTTGGAAAAGATCCTGTGACCCTCTAAGAGCAAGGGGGGGAGATCGCCGTGAGTGACCTGAGACCACAGTCCTTCAACCGACACCCCCGATGGATGACCTGCTCATTATCATGTTGTTGTTTGTGGGAGCTTGCTGTGCACAAACTGGCCGCCGGGTTTCCCACATTACAACAGTGACCGCCCTTTGATTAAAAAGCACCCTATTGGCTGTCAAGCGCTTCGGGGCTCCCTGAGGATGTTAAAGGCGCCATATAAATGCAAGTTCTTTCCTTCATCAAAAGTGGCGAGCCCCGGGCGATCTCTTCCCTTCTCCAGCGTAAGGGCACTGGGGTGAACTGCGGTGCCTCAGCTGCTGAAGGGCAAACTCGAAACTCAACTGAATCCAGAGGATGGAGCACTAAGACCAGTTCTGGTGGCTCAGTACCACAGCGGACCACCGTGAGATCATGGGGTAGTCTCGGGGAGTTCACCTGGTGACAGTGGTGAATGTATATTTTCAATCTCCCTTTGTGGGAGGTGTTAGCAGGAAGGCCGAGCAGATTGTAGAGTTAATCGAATGGTGCGTAATTTTGTGATGCGCTTTTGTGCCTCGCCTGAGAAACTGTTCACTCACGTGAGGGCAGAAATGAGTTTCTACTTTTTTAAGTGCCTATCGTTCCCAGACACTCGGCAATAAATATTTTGCGAGTTTAATGTTACTCAGAGGTTTTTGATGTATTCTGCGTTTTAATTGCATGACTAATTTACCAGAATGCATTACCATTTTTAGAAATATGGCTGTACCTCCTCGAGTCGCTGTGGAGACACACGACCCTCAACGCATTTCCCGGCTGTTCCTGGAGTTCGTGGATCCCGTCGCCGATTACAAGTCCTTCCTGCCAAAATAAAAATCTCCCCCCTTCGGAATATTGTTGGCCGTACGATTCTGTGGCGCGCGGCCGGCCCCAAGGGCAGTGAGTGTGTTGATGGCTCCGTCACGATCGAGCGGAAGCGCTTTGCACAAGTGCATTAACACGCCAGGGTGCCAACGCCGCAAGGAGCCGTCCCACCTCGAGCGAGCACTGTGATTGGCAGCTTGCGCCCTTTCCTCCCGCCGTCCGTGACCTTTGAACTCAGTCATTTGAGGCTCAACGCCAAATGTGCTTTAGGATTGAAATGGAGGCTGTTTAAATTGGTATTACCTTACTGTTTAGGGCGGGGGGTGGGGGGGAGCACTGTGGGATTGTAGGAAATGTTGAGTCTATGAGTGCATACTGAAAGGCCACAAGGCACATCTATTACACAGCTCCCACAGACCATCCAGCGCTGCCCTTGCTTAATTCCCAGAGGCAAAGTGCTGCAAAATCCCCTCCCAGACCCTCAAGACAATCGCAAGCAACTCAAGCATATTTATCCGTCCCCCTGGTCCTCCACGGCCAGTTCCTTGTTGGTTTCCATGAGTCCCTGCTCAGGGTGGGCCATCGCGTTCCATGAAGTATTTGGTTTTGGGGCCTTGGCCGAGGGCTGTTGCTGACGAGAGCAGGAGGCCCTAAAAATTGCATCCTCCTGAAAGGTGAGCTGTCCACGGGGGGTGCGAGAGCTGTTGGCAGCTCACCAGGAATATTTAGATGGGACGCCAAGGCCTAATTCTGAGGTGGCCTTTGGACCAATCCGTTTGAACGCCTAAGGTCTTGCAATAGGCTCTGGAATCATTTCTACCCCAGGAAGCCAAGGCTAAGCATAGTCTTCAGGTGCTGGGGGATACTTAGGCCAGGGAGTGAGTCCGCGCCCATTTTGAAACCGTGCATGCGTTCTGTCCTTATTTTAAGAATTTCCATGATATATTGTTATGTCAGTGGAAGCTGCCTATGTAAAATTGTCACGCTGCAGCTACACCCTCCTGCCAGGAGGGGAGCTGCATTTTCCTTTATAGATGTGGACGTAGGAATTTAAAAGCAAGAAATTGGATGAAAGTTTGTGGGGGAGTAAGACACAGACATGAGATTGTTGATACGTTAGAGGTGGTCGATTGATCAGTCCAGTTGAAGGAACATTTGGTTCAAAAATAGAACAATGGCCCCAGCCAGATTGGCGATGGGTTTGCTAGAAATTGACTTCAGGGGTCCCTCATTCAGCTGGGGGAGTGGTTTTTACTCCTGATTCTTCAGTAATCCCTGGTACTGGGATCACTTGTGATCTTGTCACGGGCTGAGACAAGGTTATATTCATCTTGTTTACCAGGCTAATGCTTAATACTAGGAATGGGCGGGTTGCCTTATGAGGAAAGGTTGGACAGGTTAGGCTTGTATCCGCTGGAGTTTAGAAGAGTAAGAGGCGACTTGATCGAAACCTTTAAGATCCTGAGAGGTCTTGACAGGGTGGATAATGGAGAGGATGGTTCCTCTTGTGGGAGAATCTAGGACTTTAAAAATAAGGGGTCACCCATTTAAGACAGAGATGAGGAGAAATTTTTCTCTCAGAGGGTCGTGAGCCTTTGGAACTCCCTTCCTCAAAAGCAGGGATTACTGAAGAATCAGGACGAAAATTCATTCCCCCAATTGATCCCTGAAGTCAATACCTAGCAAACCCATCACCAACCTGGCTGGGACCATTGTTGCATTTTTGAACCAAATGTTCCTTTGACTGATCAAGCGACCACCTCTAACGTGTCAGTAATCTCACGTCTGCATCTTGTTACCCCACAAATTTTAAGGCAGAGGTCGATAGATTCTTGATGAGCAAGGGGGTGAAAGGTTATCGGGGGTAGGCAGGAATGTGGGGTTGAGGGTTACAATCAGACCCACCGTGATCTTATTGAATGAGGCAGCAGGTTGAAGGGGCCGAGTGGCCTACCCCTGCTCCTAATCTGTGTGCAGTGTACCGCCCCACCCAAGCTCAGTGAACAAACCCACGTTTCTTTTATTCATTCTTGGGATGTGGGCGTCGCTGGCAAGGCCAGCATTTGTTGCCCTTCCCCAATTGCCCTTGAGCAGGCGCCGGTGAGGCTCCTTCTTGAACCGCTGCAGCCCGTGTGATGTAAGTTCTATGGCCATTTGATAGGACAGAGCGACTTGCTAGGGCCATCTCAGAGGGCAGTTAAGAGTCAACCACCTAGTTGTGGGCCTGGAGTCACATGTAGACCAGACCAGGTAAGGATGGCAGATTTCCTTCCCAGAAGGGCATTAGTGAACCAGATAGGTTTTTATGGCAATCCAGTAGTTTCATGGTTATCATTACTGAATCTAGGTTTTTATTCCAGATTTATTAATTAAATTTAAATCCCACCCCTCCTCCATTGTGGGATTTGAACTAATATTTCCAGAGCATCAGTCCAAGCCTCTAGGTTACCAACGCAGTAAGATTACCATTATGCTCCCATGCAAAGACACTGGAGCAAATTGGCACTGGGGTAGCACAGGAATCCAATATGACCCTCTGCCTTGAGAGGAGCAGTGAAGGAAATTGGGGAGGGGGACGTGAACTGACAGCCATAACGATCCAATTAACATGAAGCAGCTACCAGGGCACAAAAATATCCTCAGTATCGACACCTACCTCAGACTCAGCCCACGTTGGTACCATCAACCTTGCACATCCACAGCAACACATCCACCCAGTACCTCCAATGCAGGGATGCAACACGTCAGACTAATGGAAAGTGAAATGAAGAAAATCCACAGTGTTTGCTTCACTAATCCACATGTTGCAGGAGTCATTATGAATGTAAAAATATATCAATCGTCTCCCACGCAGATTTCACACCTCACTATAATGAGCATAAAAGAGAAATAAAAAGCCCCTTCAGAACTCCCTTCAACAAAGATTAACTCTTAAATATGTACTTTTCCACATTTATTTAAAGTAGGTGGTATTTTCCAACATCACAGAAGTACTTCACTGGCTGTAAAGCGCTTTGGAACATTCTGAGGGCATGAAGGTCCCTATATTAATTCAAATTTCTTTTTCTTTCATTCTTTCTCTTTCTCTCTCTGTTCCTTTATCTTTCTTTTTTTTCTTTCTTTCCCATTTTTCACTCTTTCTTTCTCTTTCTCTCTCACACACACTCTTATCTCTCATTCTCACACTTTCTCTCTATTCTCTGTTTCTCACTCACTTTCTCTCTCTCCCTTTCTCTTTCTCTCTTTCACACTCTCTTTTTATCTATTTCTTACATCCACTCTCTTCTCTTTCTTTCTCTCTCTCTCTCTCTTCCTTTCTCTTTTTCCCATTCTCTCTCTCTTTTTTTGGATGTCAATGTCACACAGAGTGATTTGGCACCCATGAAACCTTTGGAGATGAATGGGTAGAATGCTTGATTCTTTCACCAATGATCCGCTAATGAAAGTCATGTTTCCTCTGATATAATTCACAGTGCGTTCATTCCTGAGAGGAGCAGGAGTTCTCCCGTTTTTATCCTGGAATCAATTCCATGTAAATCTTCCACCTTAAGTACCTTTTTGATTTTAGCTGTAACAAGCAAGTCTTCTGTTGCAGGTTTGCCCCAGGGCACTGCCAGTGAGATAATTTGTACCCATGCCAAACTGGCCTTTCAATAGGTTAGTGTTGAAGGAGCTGGTGTTCCCAGTGATTCACCTGTTCCCACATTGACCTTCTGTCATACAACCTAATTGGTCTTTGGAGTTTCCAAGCTCGATTGGTGCAAAGCCTGATCTTTTAGTCGACTAGAAGCAAATCGGTTTCAGACATCGTGGAGCCCTACATTCAATGGATGGGAGGACCGCTGAATGTTGGAGGAGCAGCAAAGCAAGGTACTTAAAAATTTATTTGAAAAGTATAATTCTGATTGCATTGGAGTCTACAGCAGTCAAAAAGATCATTGAGATGGGCTCAGTTGGCATACTATATATTTATCTATCATCGCTCACGATCGCTTTCTCTGCCAAATAAATACCTTGAATTTGCTGATGCCCATCCTTATTCCCTCTCCCCATGTATTAGTTAAATCTAAGGAGAGATGTGAGGGTCCTTTCGAGGGTGCAGAGGGGGTTTACCAGAATGGTTCTGGGGATGCGGGACCTTAGCCACAAAGTTGGGTTGGCGAGGCTGGGGTTGTTCTCCTTGGAGCAAACAGGGTTAAGAGGAGAGCTGATAAAGATGTCTATGTTTAGAAAAGGTGGGCAAATTATTATTATTATTATTTAAATGGAGAGAAACTTCAGAATGCTTCAGTGCAGAGGGATCTGGGTGTCCTCGTGCGTGAATCGCTGAAAGCTAGTATGCAGGTACAGCAGGTAATAAGGAAGGCAAATGGAATTTTGGCATTTATTGCTAAAGGAATAGAGTATAAAAATAGGGAAGTGTTGTTGCAACTGTACAAGGCATTGGTGAGACCGCACCTGGAGTACTGTGCACAGTTTTGGTCCCCTTACTTGAGGAAGGATGTAGTTGCACTGGAGGCAGTTCAGAGGAGGTTCATGAGATCGATTCCAGAGATGCGGGGCTTGTCTTATGAGGAGAGATTGAGCAATTTAGGCCTATACTCACTAGAGTTTAGACGGATGAGAGGAGAACTAATTGAGGCATATAAGATGCTAAAGGGGATAGACAAAGTAGATGTGGAGTGGATGTTTCCCCTTCAGGGGCATTCTAGAACAAGAGGTCATAGTTTTAGGCTAAGGGGTGGTAGATTTAAATCAGAGATGAGGAGGAATTACTTTTCTCAAAGGGTCGTGAATCTGTGGAATTCACTACCTCAGAGTGCAGCGGATGCCGGGACGCTGAATAAATTTAAGGAGGAGATAGACAGATTTTTAATTAGTAACGGGTTGAAAGGTTATGGGGAGAGGGTGGGAAATTGGAGTTGAGGCCGAAATAAGATCAGCCATGATCGTAGTGAATGGCAGGGCAGGCTCGAGGGGCTGAATTGCCTACTCCTGCTCCTAGTTCTTATGTTCTTATGTTCAAAGTAAAGCTGTTCCCGTTAGCTGCTGGTACAATGACTAGGAGACACTGATTTAAGGTTTTGGCAAGAAACACAGGGGATGTGAGGAAGAACTGTGTTACTGCGCTGCGAATGGCAATGGCTAGGAACTCGCTGCTTATGAGGGTGGTGGAAGCAGAGACGATTAATGATTTCAAAAGGGAATTAAATGTGCAAATAAACCTGCAGAGCTTTAGGAATAGAGAGGGGGAATGGGACTGACTGGATTGCTCTACCGAGAGCCGGCATTGACTCAATGGGCCAAATGGCCTTCTTCCACGCTGTTCTGATTCAAACTGTGGGCGGAATTATCCCAGATTTGCAGTGCAGTAGTGGCTGGGAAATGGACGTTTTACCCACTGGCTGCTTTTCACACCGTATTGCCCCATTCCTGCCTCATTAATCATGCATTCCCGGGAAACACGCGTTTCGCTGGTGGACAGGCTCTGGTTTGCGTGTTTCCCGGGAATGCATGATTAATGAAGCGGGATGGGGACAATACTATGTAAAAAGCGTATCCACTTTGGTAGGAAAAACAGAATGGCGGAGTAATACCTAAATGGTGATAGATTGGGAAATGTCGACGTACAAAGGGACCTGGGTGTCCTTGTACACCAGTCACTGAAGGCAAACATGCAGGTGCAGCAAGCATTTCGGATGGCAAATGGTATGTTGGCCTTCATTGCAAGAGGAGCAAGGATGTCTTGCTGCAGCTGTACAGGGCCTTGGTGAGGCCACACCTGGAGTATTGTGTGCAGTTTTGGTCTCCTTACTTAAGAAAGGATATATTGTCATAGAGGGAGTGCAGCAAAGGTTCACCAGACTGATGTAGGATTGTCGTATGAGGAGAGATTGTGTCGACTAGGCCGGAATTCACTGGAGTTTAGATGAATGCGAGGTGACCTCATTGAAACTTATAAAATTCTGACAGAGCTGGACAGACTGGATGATGTTTGGCTAGAGGGTGGGTTGGGGGGGTCTACAACAAGGAGTCACAGTCTCAAGATATGTGGTAGGCCATTTAGGACTGAGTTGAGGAGAAACTTCTTCACTCAGAGGGTGGCAAACCTGTGGAATCTCCTTGCATTCTGGGTTAAACCAATGCCTACTTATAGAAAGTGAAGTTAGGGTTGTTAAGTTTGGATGCAGGCATTACTGGCTAGGCCAGCATTTATTGCCCATTCCTAATTGTCCCTGAGAAGGTGATTTCAGAGGCAACCACATTGCTGTGGGTCTGGAGTCACATGCAGGTATGGCAGATTTCCTTCCCTAAAGGGCATTAGATAACCAGATGGGCTTTTACAACCATCGATTCATGGTCATCATTAGACTTGTAATTCCAGATTTTTATTGGATTCAAATTTCACCATCTGCCGTGGTGGGATTCGAACCCAGGTCCCCAGAGCATTAACCTGGGTCTCTGGATTACCAGCCCAGTGATAAAACCACTACGTCACCACCTCCTCTAAGTAGGTGCTTAATTCATTGTTAGGGGAAGCGTATTGTAGGACTCCTTGCTGTAGATGCTTTCAATCATGTGGTAGTGCATTTTTGTTATTTGATTATATCCACTGCATTCTCTTCTTTGAAATGTATGCTTGACAGTTGGATGATATTGATAAATGAATCCCAAGCCAGATGGTGAAGTATGACACTAGATGCAAATCCTTTTCTTGGCAGTTTATTTATAGAATGCGGCGTTATATATGTTTGCCTCTGACCTACCAACCCAATGTTCTAGCAGTCTCTCTTTATAAGTGCTCCAAGTACTTATGAAGCAATGCCCTTCCCCTGTGTATCTTACCAACATAATTAACACACCATTAACAGATATGTACGCTAAATCCTAGGCTCCAGTGATTCCGATTTCAGGAAGTGTGGTCACTGTTTATTGCTGGAAGTGGGACTATAATGGGAGGCAGATCAATAAAGCAAGAATAAGAATTTTTAAAAATATATTCTATTCCCCCACCCACTTCCCGTATTGCACTGGCCTAGATTCTGTGCTCGTGTCTTTGGATTGCAACTTGGACCCACAATCTTCTACCCGCTGAGCCATGGCTGACACTGTAAGGCGAGGGTGTGTGTGTACACACATGAGTATACCTAACCCATCTATCGAGATCTCCATGGTGTAATCTTCACTGTTTAGCCTGGCAGAGGCGAGAGACACGGAGGGCGCCTTTCACCTTAGGACAAGTGGCTCTTTGAGTAGAACTGGGTGTACAGTGAAATGATTACTACTTTATAATATTGACTGCCACGTCATATTGTCCAACTCACCAGCCACTGTGTAACAGTGTCACAATGCAAAACTTTCCAGATCACAGAGAATGCAACAGCATATCATTGAATCGTAGAGATTGAAGGCATGCAAGGAAGCCATTCTTTTCTAAAATATCATTGGGGACGAAGATCAGTTATGATAGAATTGAATAGCAGAGCCAGCCTACTCCTGCTCCTGTTTTCTATGTTCTATTCAGCCCACAGCCCACAGGTGGCCATCCAGCATGGCCCCACTTTCGAGATCTTGGTCCATAGCCTTGTACATTACACTGCTTCCAGTGCGTATCCAAGTACACTTCTAAATGTTGAGAGTTTCTGCCTCAACCACCCTTTCAGGTAATAAGTTCCAGATCCCCGCCATCCTGAGGGAGAAACAATTTCCCCTCAACTCCCCCCTAAACCTCCTATCTCTTACCTTCATTCTACACCCCTGGTTCTGGACCTCCTCACCCAAGGTAAATAGGGCCTTCCTATCCTTTCTCTCTCTAGAATGCTCATCATTTTATCATTTCAATTAGGTCTGCCCTCCAGCCTCCTCTGTTCCAAAGAAAAGGAACCTCAGCCTGTCCAATCTTTCCTCATTACTAATATTCTCCAGTCCACCTCATTAATCTCCCTGAGCCATTGCTTGTGAGGTCACATCCTAGGGTGACCGACACTGCATGCAGTCCTCCAGCTGTAGCCTAACTACATAGCGCTTTATACAGTTTCAGCATATCCTCCAAGATCTTATATTTTATGCCTCAGCTGATAAAGGCAAGTACCCCCATATTCACCATCTCTTGACCGCATGATCTACCCACCTGGCATCTTCAGGGATCTGTGGACATTCACTCCAAGGTCCCTCTGTTCTACATTTCTCGGTATTCCACAACGTGTGTCTTGTTAGCCTCCCTTACTGGAGCAAGGCACTAGTGGAGTTCCGGCACGGATAACCATTAATAGCAGGCACGCTCAGAGAAAGAATATGAAATTTGAAGTGGAGGGGAGAGTAGGACAACGAATTGGATTGTAAGCTCAGTTGTTAATGAGTTTGGACAGACCGCAGCATGGGGACAGGGAGTACGCCATTCAGTTCTGTCTTTCGGTTAGATCACAGCTGGCCACCACTCGGAATGGAGCCAGCGTCCTTTAAGAGACCATTCAAAACCAGGATGGGCAAGCTGGCCTTCCTTTCTGGGTGGCTGCGCTGAAATAAGTTGAGGTGGCTGCCTTTACCCACCTCAACCCTGGGCGACCTTGCGAGAACTTTTACAGAAGACAAGGGAATTCCCCCTGAAAGAAGCCCCGTGATTAACGGAGAGGAGTAATTTCACCCAGCACTGACTAAATATAACTAGGCTAGTGTTTTGGAATTATAATGCCTTCATCAACTCGCCGTCTGAAGAGACACTTCTGCAGCCCAGTGCTAAGGTAAGCATTGTTCAGTTTCTTTGACAGAATACCATTAAAAAAGCAATTTCTCAAATACCCTCTGGAGTTTTTTTGCAACACGATCAAAATACAAACCAATTATACAAAAGAATGTTGACATATTACCCTGTTCTGTTCAAGGAATGGTTGGAGAATAAATTACACTTTAATTCCCAATATTCAAAGTGTAAATTTCACCTCTTTTAAGGACGTTGCAATAGATTTCACTCCGTCTAAATGAATATATGTCATGATTTGTGCCCCACATATTTTGCATGAAATATTTATCCGGGTGTCACCAATTGTCAGAATTACATAAAAGCAGAAATGATTTAATGGCAAGTTTGTCATATTTCATTTTGTTGTTCTTTTTTTTAAAATATTCTCTCTTTCTTCCTCCTCCACAGTGCTCGCTGGCTGTGGCTTAGCAGAGCAGCTAAGTTCTCCTTAAATTGTATGACATTGCATCATGATGTGGATACAGGTGAGGAATATCCTTTGGCCTGACTCAGCCTGGTCAAACCAATGGCCTGAATGTCTCTCAATCACGCCATCCAGCTGAGTTCTAAGTGTCTCCTCTACTCTGCCACATGTTGATGGTGGAATGTTCATAGATTGTTCATAGAATCATAGGGCCCAGCAGGAGGCCATTCAGCCCGTTGTGCCTGTTCTGACTCTTTCTCCCCATCTCTTTCCCCATGACTCTGTAAGCTTCTCCCTTTCAAGAGTATATCCAATTGCTCTTTGAAAGTTACTGCTGAATCTGCATCTTCCACCACCCTTTCCAGCAATACCTCTCGGACCATAACAGCTCGCTGCACAAATTAAATTGAACTTACCAACCGACTTTTCCTCTGTGGTATAAATTGTTGTGATCATTTGAAATTTGGCATTCTTGCACTTGTCCTGATGAGTGCAAGAGGAAAAGCTTCAACAAGACAGAGATAGATAGGTTCTTGATTGGTAAGGGGATCAAAGGTTACCGGGAGAAGGCGGGAGAATGGGGTTGAGAAACTTATCAGCCATGATTGAATGGCGGAGCAGACTCGATGGGCCGAATGGCCTAATTTCTGCTCCTATGTCTTATGGTCTTATTATGGTCTAACATGTAGCTCTTTTCAGCAATGATTGAATTTCTCCCCCCCTTCCCAATAAGTCTTTTTGCCAATTATCTTAACTCTGTGCCATTTGGTTACCGAGTCTCCCGCCAATTGAAAAAAACTTCCCCCGTTCCGTTCTATAAAAACCCCTCGGAATTTCGAAAACCTCAGTTAAATCTCCCTCGACCCTTCTCTGCTCTGAGGAGAACAATCCCAGCTCCCCTGTGTGTCTCACCCTGGTACCACCCTCGTAAATCTCCTCTGTACTCTCTCTAAGGCCTTAACATTCTTTCTAGAGCCTGGGTGTCCGGAGCTGGAAACGATACTCCAAGTGAGGCAGCACAGGTGTAGGAAACACCCATGCTGAAACAGGAGCAAACTTAAGATTGTTAGTATATTAATAGGCACCCTTTCCCTCTTAGAAGCATCGTAACGTGATTCACAAACAATGAAGTGGAGTAACTGTAATGCGGGCAACCAGCCTGTGCATAGCAAGATCCCACTACCAGCAACGCAAAGAGAAACCAGTTCATTTGTTTCTTTCTTGTGTGCTGTTGGTTAGCCGCAAATCCTGTGGCACTCGCTGCTCTTCCGACAGTGAACAATGGGTCTCCCGCCGGCATTAAATGAAGGCGGGAAGGTGCGCTCTCGCCCGCCCGCCGTGGTGGGTCAACATTCCCGCCAGGGGCCAGCATGGAATCGCTCCCCGCACTCCCTCCCCCCACACCCCCCACACCAGCACCCTCCCCCGCATCGCCCAACCATCCGTGTTGCCAGCGGGATATTACGCCCATCCAGAACACATTTGGAACGATGTGGCGGGGCACCTGTTGGACTGACCTGCAAGAAGGCCTGGGGCAGCCGGCGGGGATTGGGAGGGAGGATGTGGGGGGGGGGGGCCTCCAGCAGCTGGACCCTGGAGCACCTCGTGCTGCAGTGGATGGAGCATCTACCACCTGGATCTTCTATCTTCAGGAGCTTCTGGGAAGTGGATCTTCAACTTCATCGGTGGGTCATTGGATTCCGGGCGTTATATGTCACCCAGATTGGTGGTGGGGCGTGGGCTATCCAGCCCACTCGGCAAAACATCAGGAAACAGTGCCAAAATATCTGGGGAAGTGATTGGCTGGCTCACTGCAATAACACTAGGATTGCCTTCTGACAGAGGACTGTCACCAAACCGAGTGGAGGTTGGGGAAAGTGGGCTACCATCTCTTGAGTCATATGTTGGTGTCATTGTTTTGCTATACAATCCTGGGCTTGTTAAATACTTCCTGATCCTGGAGTAATTAAAGGTCCCTCCAACTCCAATGCATCATCTTCACCTTGGTCTTTATCTTCAACTTTTCGTTTTTTCTTCTTTGTTGGATCTTTAGGTTTCCTCAGGAGTGAGAGTTGAGAGGTGAGAGTTGAGTGCATAATGAAGTAGGCCAGTGTCACATGATACGGCACAAATTCCCACCGGGAAACTCTCTTCATTGCCACTCCCACCATGGGTCTTAGCTCTGGAATGGGAAGTTCCGCCCGCTGTGGTTTTTTTTTGAATTCTTTGATGGGATGTGGGCGTCGCTGGCAGGGCCCAGCATTTGTTGCCCATCCCTAATTCCCCCCTAATCGGAGTGGCTTGCTCGGCCATTTCAGAGGGCAGTTAGCAGTCATCAACATTGCTGTGGGCCTGGAGTCACGTGTAGGCCAGCTTCTGCGGTGGGGTTTAGAAACATAGAAACTAGGAGCAGGAGTAGGCCATTCGGCCCTTCGAGCCTGCTCCGCCATTCAGTATGATCATGGCTGATCCTCTATCTCAATGCCGTGCTCCCGCTCTCTCCCCATACCCCTTGACACCTTTAAGAGTCCATGTCCTCTTGGTCTCTCGGTTACTAGTCTGTGACATTACCACTACACCACTGTAGGCTTGATCGTACAGTGGCCAACTATTCTAGTTTTAGAAATCGAGATCTGCAAACAGGTGAGCTGGACCTCAGGGTCCCTTCTGCCCTCTCACGTGAGCTTAAAAGATAGTACTGTACAATTTCGGAGAAGCGCAAAGGAGTTATCCCTGGTGTCCTGGCCTACATTAACGCCTCTGCCAGCATCACTGATACAGATTATTTGCATATTTGTCCCATTGCTGTTTGGCCTCATCACTCCCTGTCTCCCTCCAGCCTCACAACCCCACTGAGACAGCTGCACTCCTCTAATCCTGGCCCTCTTGAACATCCAAGATTTTAATTGCTTCACCATTTAGCAGCCATGCCTTCAGCTATATAGGCCCATGAGCTCTGGAATTCCCTTCCGTACACCTCTCCAGCTCTCGCTCCTCCTTTACACCTCTTAAAACCTACCTCTTTGACTAAACATTTGGCCTCCTGTCTTAATATCTCCTAATGTTGCTCGTTGCCAAAACTTTACTCATGTGAAGCATCTTGGGACATTTTATTGCATTAAAGGTGCTATATAAATACAAGTTGGTTTTGTTGTGGCATCTCGCTGGGCACAAGCAGGAAGGTGAGCCCATACATAGGTAGAATATTGTGAGCAATTTTGGGCCCTGTATCTCAGGAAGGATGTGCTGGCCCTGGAGAGGGTCCAGAGGAGGTTTACGAGAACGATCCCAGGAATGAAAGGCTTAACATATGAGGAACGTTTGAGGACTCTGGGTCTATTCTCGCTGGAGTTTAGAAGGATGAGGGGGGATCTGATTGAAACTTACAGAATACTGAAAGGCCTGGATAGAGTGGGATGTAGGGAAGATGTTTCCATTAGTAGGAGAGACTGGGACCCGAGGGCACAGCCTCAGAGTAAAGGGAAGACCTTTCAGAACAGAGATGAGGAGAAACTTCTTTAGCCAGAGAGTGGTGAATCTATGGAATTCATTGCCACAGAAGGCTGTGGAGGCCAGGTCATTGAGTGTATTTAAGACCGAGATAGATAGGTTCTTGATTGGTAAGGGGATCAAAGGTTACGGGGAGAAGGCGGGAGAATGGGGTTGAGAAACTTATCAGCCATGATTGAATGGCGGAGCAGACTCGATGGGCCGATTGGCCTAATTTCTGCTCCTATGTCTTATGGTCTTATTGTTCGCGGCCCGTCTAACCTAACGGTGGGCGGGGCAGGCGAAAACGCCAAGCGGCCTTTGCATTTTTTTTGGAAACCTCATCCACGGGCGGGATGGGGTTTCCAAAAGCAAATAAAAACAAAAACTTTACTTTTTCATTGATAACATGTCCCTGCTCATGTGACAGAGCCGCATGAGGGGACGTGTTTTATTACATTTTTATTTTCTTTATTTTGTTTTTATATCTCTTCACGAGATTATGTAGCGCTCGCTCGTGCCCACACATGAAGCTCGCGCTCAACCAGCTCGCCCTCTTCCCCCACCCCCCTCCCACACAGACAGCGCTCGGCGCTGCTGCTCGCCTTTCACGCTGGGCGGGCCTGAATCGGCCCGTGAAATCGCGGTCAGCCTCCTGACCTCCCCCACCGAGCCCGCTCACCAAGGGCAAAATCCTGCCCATGAGAGCCAAGTGCTTTAGGACGTGCTAAACTGGCGTGGCGAACTGAGCTGTGTAAAGAGCGAGGTCACTCCTTTCTCACTTACAAAACGCGTGCACCTTTCCCGTGGAATTTTAAAAAAGTAACCAGTAAAGGGCAAAATACTCAGCTGCTGCCAGTTTATGTCCTTTCACACAGCTGAGTTCACATTACGAGGTCATGAAAAGCAATCAATACTGGGGAAACTGCTTGGTGCATGATTTCTGATCACAGGCCATTTAAATTCATGGAGTTGTGTTTATTTTTTAAGAGTTAAAATATATCAAAAGATGTCACATTTTTAAACCTTGGGTGAGCGAGTCCAATTTAATCAACCAATCCCGATGGGTCCAACACCAGTTAACTCCTCCTTTCGCTTTCTTTTGCCACTTGGCATTTCCCAACTTTGACCGTTCGAGATACGCCAATGCTGTGAAACCCCTGGGGATGGGTCGAATGCAACAGGGCCCCCAGATGGACCATGCCTGTCTCACCAAAGGCTAAGGTTTCTGCTTGGTGCCTCTCACATGAGCGAGGCTGTTGAGGTCAGCAAGTTGCCATGCGGCAAACCCCAGCAGTGAATCTGTGCTTTGTCACGCTGCCCTGCGCCTCCATTATAAACAGGGCATTCCTTCAGAAGCAGAGGCAATCTTTTTTCTATCATATAAAATCAGAGATAAGTCCATTGCTGGCCAATGCCCCTGTCTAAAATCAAAACAAAATGGGCTGGAATAACTCAGCAGGTCTGGCAGCATCTGTGGAGAGGAACACAGTTAACGTTTCAAGCCCGATATGACTCTTCTTCGAAACTGTCTTTGTCTCCTGCTGAGGACACTGAGTCAAACTGGAGATCTCCAGTTACGCAAGCCATCAAGACACTCAGCACAATCTCTTTTTTCATTCTTTCATGGTCGCCGGCAAGGGCAGCATTTGTTACCCACCCCTAATTGCCCTTGAACTGAGTGGCTGTGCTAGACCATTTCACAGGGCAGGTAAGAGTCAACCACATTGCTGTGGGCCTGGAGTCACATGTAGGCCAGACCAGGTAAGGACGGCAGATTTCCTTTCCTAAAGGTCGTGAACGGGACAGGTTTTTACAAAAAATAAAATCAACGGCAGGTTCGCGGTCACCGTTACAGAGACTAGCTTCCAATTCCAGATTTTACTGATTGAATTTAAATTCTACCATGGGATTTGAACCCATGTCTCCAGAGGCATTAGTCTGGGGCCCTGGATTACTAGCCCAGTAACATTACACCGCCTCCCCTTAATTCTCATGCTATTTGCAGGTTTTATGCAATGGGGAAGAAATCTCTGGAGTTAACGATCTGGAATTTCCTGAGATTTTAGCATTGGCGACACTATCATATGAGAATAAGCAAATCACCTTACACCAAAGCTACAAACACTTCTAGTCATTTTAACCTGTGATAGGAGCTTCTGAGCCAGTAGATCAGGGGTTCAAGTTCCACACCAGGACTTGAGCACACAATCTGGGCTATTATATCAGTGCAGTACTGTTGAAGCAATGCATTGAAAGTTGGATGAGGTACCAGGACAAAGCTCCCATCTACCTATTGAGATGGATGTAAAAAAGTGGCAGTGTTTTTCTCATGTCATAACCAAAATTTACCTCTCAAACCTTACAACTGAAGCCGATTAATTAGTTATTCACCTCATTTTTATTTGTGGGATCTTGCTGTCCACATATTAGCTATCGTGTTTGCCTACGGAACAAACATTCACACATTTCTAAAAGAAATTTCACCGGTCACAAAGTTCCCATGGATTGTTGTATAAATGTGAGTTCTTTCCTCGGAGAGGTTCTCGTGTGATATTTGCATGTATAGCATTGGCTAATGGTCCATGACCTGAGGAGCCATCTCTTTAGGGAATTAAAAGAATCTTTAAATGGAATGCCCTTGCTTAGGATCATAGAATCACAGAGCACCCGCAGGTGGCCATTCAGCCCATCCTGCCTGTGCCGGCTCTTTGAAAGAGCTATCCAATTAATCCCACCCTCCTCTCTCCCACACATCCCTGGGCATCTTTCATTTTCAATGATGTAGCTCACCCCTAGTCATATCTGAAAATATTTTAATGCTGTCATGCATAATGCCTTCTCTTCACGTTGGAACAGATTACTCTAAATCCTTCTGCAATTGGTTAACTTCAGGGTTCTGTTAATTTAACCTGCCTAGTTTGGCAGAAAAATGTAAGGGATTTTCTTCTTTGAGATTTACATAGTGTTTACAGGGCAGAATATGGCCACTCGGCCCTACAGTATCATGCTGGTGTTTATGCTCCACTCAAGCATCCTCTCACCTTTCTTCATCTAACCTCATGAACGTATCCTTTTGATTCCTTTCTCCCTCATGTGTTTATTTAACTTCGTCTTAAATGCATCGATGTTATTACCTCAATTACTTGTTTTTGGTAACAAGTTCCACATATTCACCTCTCTCCGCGTAAAAATGAATCTCCTGAATTCCCTATTGCTTTCATTAGTGACTATATTATATTTATAGAACTTAATTCTGGTCTCCTTGCAAGTGGAAATATCATCTCTGCCACCTATCCTAGCAGGCCTTTCCATAATCTTAAAGATCTCTATCAGATCACCCTTCCCTTTTGCAGCAAAATGAACCTGTTCAGTCTTTCCTGATGGGTATAAACTCTCAGTTCTGGTTTCACTCTAGGGAATCTTTTTTTTGCACCTCCCCCGGCGGCTCCATATTTGTTATATTATATGGAGACCAGAACTCTTCACGGTACTCCAAGTGTGGCCCAACCAAGGTTTTATACAAGCTTAGCGTAACTTCTCTGAATCTTGGTGAAGAGAGAGACATGTTGTCGAAGCTTTTTGTCTTGCCCCTCATCAGGACAAATGCAAGAATGCCAAATTTCAGACCATCACAACAATTTATACCACTGGAGAAGAGTCAACTCTGACTGGCTGAGATGTTACCATGGAGAAAGCAACAAGGAACCATAGGCTCCCCAGGTTCCCGGCTAATTCATAAAAAACACAAGGCTTGAACATATTCCTTTTGTTTATTAACATTTCTGCTTTTCAATTCGATCCTGCTGGACTGAACCACAGTGTTTTGTTTGCTTTGCCCATGACCTTATTAACTTACTTTTAATAACTTGTGCACCTAAATCCTCAGGTCCCTTTGTTCCTCTACCCCAATAAGATGCCTAATTTTCCAATTAATATGTGATTTCCTTATTCCTCCTACCAACATGTACCACCTCACGCTTACCTCGATCGGAGTTCATTTGCCAATTATAATTAGCCAATTACAAGCCCCGTATACAAGGGTAATAATGTCTTCATGTATTTTGTCTCCTCTGTATGAACTATAATCCCAGTTTTGTGCCATCCACAAATTTTGAAACTGCATTTCAAATACCAAGTCATGAATGTAAATTGAGAGCGATGGTGGTCCCAGCATTGATCCCTATGGAGAACCATTTCCCATCTTTTGCCAGTCTGAGAAGCTGCCTTTCCTGCCTGTTTCCTGTTTTTGCAGCCAGCCTGCTACCCTCTCTAGCACATGTCCCCTGGCTCTGCATGCTCTGACCTTGGTCATCAGCCTGCTATTTAAACAGGAACTTTACATTAAAAATGTAACAGGCTGCATTAATGTGGAAAGTATGTCTTGCAAAACACTTCTGTGAAATGTTGAATTAATATTTCATGAGCATTGACTGCTGAAACAGGAGAGGAGCGCCTCCTACTGGCTGTTTCTAACCAATTCGCTGAGACCAAGCAACAAGGACGTTCTCTCTCAACTGCTTTGCAATCCCAATAGATCAGAAAGGACTCACACCTGACCTTTCAATAATAGCTTAAGTTCTACCCACCTTCTCTCTTCGGACGTGACCACACTTATTGTCCATCGCTAGTCATTCTGAGAAGGTGGTGGTAGAATTTCACTTTGAACAGCTTGTGGTGATAGTGACTCCCACAATACAGAACGAAAAATTGTGCTGCAACTTGTATTGGCATCGGGTGTCTCATGAGCTCAGTACATTCCAAGACACGTCACAGCCAATGAAGAACTTTTGAAGTGTGACTTGTGGAAATATGTGCAAAGCAAGGTCCTAAAATCAGAAAGATTTTTAGTGGTCTTGGTTGGCAGACAAACATTGCATAGCGAGTGATTTCTTCTTCAAACAGTGCCATGGAAAATTTCACGTCCACCTGAGAGGGCAGCGAACAAATTGGATTAACATTCGACAGCACCTCCAGCAAGGTAGCACTCCCTCAGTGCTGTACTGAAGTGCCAGGCTAGATTGAGTGCTCAAGCCTCCAAAGTGGTGTTAAACCCATGGCCTTCTGTCAAAGAGGCCATCGTCCTATCAGCTCATCTGAGGCTGTCGCCTGGGGCAAAGCCTTGTGGAGATGATGGGGGTCTCATCCGCTGGCTGAAGGGGCAGCGAGAGACCTGTTGTAATCTCTTTTAGAAAAAGCCTGCGGTACCTTGCTCCACTCAGGCACTTGATAGGCCAGCGGCGGGCCCTCCCCCTGGGATCAAGGACCCCAGGGGGGGTGTAAGCCCTGCTCACCAGGAGCTGCCGACCAATCAGAGGATAGCTGCTGTACTGAATGGCAGTGCCACAGGGGAGGCGGTGGCTGCTAATAATATGGCACCCACACAAGCCCCAGGACTATTGCTGCACCCCGGACCACAGGTGAGCGATGGTGGAGTGGGACGGTGCAGGGGGCGGGGGTGCTGGTGAGACCACGGGGGAGGGGTGTGCCTCTCAGCAGGACCCCCCTTACTGATGCCAGGTCCCGCAATCCCATTGAGCGAGGGACCCCCCCCACCCCCGCCCCTTGCCCCACCCAGGGTGTTTGCTTGTCATGCTCCCTTCATGGGTAGCCCCCTGCCCACTGCTGGGTTATTGCTAGCGGTGGTGTGATGTGGGCCTTAAGTGGATATTAATTGCCCACTTAAGGGCCTCATTTGGCAGGGGAGGCTATCCATGGACCTTCACGCTTCGGACTTAATCGGAGTGGAGGTAGGAAAGTGCCCGGGGGCCCCGCACGTCATCCACCTGCCTGATTAAATGCCCCCCCTTCCACCAAGCCTGCCAAGGGGGAGGGCACATGATTCTGCCCTTGGTGTTAGCTATGGCCCATTATGCTTTGTAGCGATTGCTTGACCTTAAAACCAGGTGGCTTGTCCGGCCAACTTGCAGCTTATTCAGTGTCAAGCGCACAGTCTGGGATTGGAGTTACATGTAGGCCAGATTTGGCAGGAGTGGCAGGTTTCCTTCCCTGAGGATGATTGAGGAACCAGGGTTTTTAATGACGATGCATGGGTTTTCATGGAGAATCGCTCGCGTACTTGGGCAGATTGTTTGGTCACCATTTCAAAACCAGCCATGGAAATTTGTAATGAGGTTGCCAATAGGGTCAATAAACAATCTCTATTGGGAGACTGTTAAAGGGGAAATCTTGAAGAACGCCTCGATACTCTTCCTATGATTTGACTTCTCATAGTTGAATATCCAGTCCCAGCAACCACAGAAGATCTTTAACACCCTCCCCATTTGTGTGCTTTTGTTCAAATTGAAGGTAAAATGCCCACGGAAGGGAAGATGGGAACAGGAGGAGGTCACACAGTCTGTCAAGGCTGTTCTCTCATTCAATTAGATCATGGCTGATCCGCATCCTAACTCAGCTTGGCTTTGTAACCCTTACCTAACCAAAATATTTACAATTTTAGTTTTGAAGGTTTCAGTTGACCCCACCCGCTTTCTCATGAAGAAAGTTCCGGATTTCCCACCACCCTTTGTGTGAAGAAGTGCTTCCTGACATCACCCCTGACTGGCCCAACGCAGTCTGGGGTGATGTCGGGTAGATAAGGAGCTGTCTTACCCCAACTGGTGCCACAGCCAACTTCAAGCCCAATAATTCTTAATAGCAAAGCAGATTTACAGACAATGACTGGGCTCATCCTTTCACAGCTACCCTCCAGATTGTAGTGGAAGCTCTAATTAGCATTCTTAGCAACTCTAATGGCAAAGAGTGGAGGAGGGAAAGGACAATCCTGTCACCTGTCTTTATCCCACGCAAAGAAATTGGATGGAAGTCAACTTACAAAAGAAAAGCCTTGGCAGGGACAGTTATAAATACTTTGCATCTGTACCTTGAGAAAATAAAGGCTCATGTCCAAGTTTCTTTAAACAATTAGATGCTACCATTAAACAATTATTCAACAAAGAGAGATTTGTGGCAGGAATATCTTGGGAACTATTTCTTCCCGTTAACTGCCATTGGGAATGGGAGGGAGGGAGGAACACAGGAAAATTGCAATCACCAGGGAAGTGGTATTAAGCAAATTGTTGGGGCTGCGGGCTGACAAATCCCCAGGCTCGGATGGACTTCACCCTAAGGTCTTGAAAGGAGTAGCTAGTGAGATGGCTGATGCATTGGTGTTAATTTATCAAAGTTCCCTAGATTCGGGGAAGGTTCCATTAGATTGGAAAATAACAAATGTAATGTTATTCATAAAGGGAGGGAGACAGAAAGTGGGAAACCACAGGTCTGTTAGCCTAACTTCTGTCATAGGGAAGATGTTAGAAGCTGCTATTAAAAATGTTATAGCAGAGCGCTTAGAAAAATTCAAGGCTATCAGGCAGAGTCAACATGGTTTAGTGAAAGGGAAATCATTTTTAAGCAATTTATTGGAGTTCTTTGAAGGAGTCACTTGTGCTATGGATAAAGGGGAACTGGTGGATGTACTGTACTTAGATTTCCTGAAGGCATTTGATAAAGTGCCACATCAAAGGTTATTGTGGAGAATAAAAGTTCATGGCGTAGGGCAGGGTTCTTTATTGCAAGGCCTTCGAGCCAGCTGTAGCCCCTATCAACACTAAGTGCAGCTCCCCAACTCCACGTTGGTAGGTTAATGGGGCCTCGAATCTTGTTGAGTGTCACGAGATTCGTTTTAACGCCATTTCCCATGTGACTGACACCGCTTTGGAGCAGCCTGTCACCATTCCCCAACCTCCGAGCTGTGGCCTCTTCCCTGTCCCCGACCCACCCTCTTGTCAAACCTCCGACCCACCCTCTTGCCAATCCCTCCGCCTCCCTCACCCACCCCTTCCCTTTCCTGGACTTGCTTTCCCACTTGAGATCCGGATCCGATCTGAAGCCAGAGTTCCAGTGTTGCGGAAGTACGAGTCCCAAGCGTGCAGGAGGACTGAGCTGGGGGCCACTACAATTCATGTCTTTTTTAACATGACTGTCAAAGCTGCTCCTGCCTCGCTCACAGCGAGGCTTCAGGAGAGGGAAGCAGCGAGCGGGAGCATTGTAGCGCTCTCAGCCTGGTACCTCGGCACCATCAGCACTCGCAGTCCCACAACACTGCAGCCCTGGCTATGGATTGGGTCTGGATCTTGAATGGGAATGTAAGTCCAGGAGAGGGTAGTGGCAAGAGGGTGAGTCAGGGAGTGTGAGGTTCTGCGGGAAGGTGAGCCAGAGATGGGGAAGAGGCCATGGGGTGAGGAGGTGGGAGAGACCACAATGCTGAGGACTGGGGAGGAGGGGGATCTGCGACCACGAGGATCATGGAGCAGGAGGTTCAGGGAGCAGGAGGATCAGGCAGCAGGAGGATCAGGGAGTTCAGGAAGCAGGATCGGTGGCTGACAGGAGATACTGTAAGTAGAAAGTAACATTTTTCCTATAAAATAAAATAAGTTTAAAAATATAAAAATTATTTCATTTACCAATGTAAGTATTTAGCCCTTCCAGTTTTTAAAGTAAGTTTTGCATTATTCAGCTTTTAAAGAGTTTACTTGCAGAGGGGCATTTTTAATTCCTTATATTTTCCTGGTTATAGTTTTATAAATGCTGAATTTTTTTCATTGTACGTGTGCATTTATTGTTAAGTATCATATGTGAAGTTGTTTTAGTTACACACATCTCTCAGTAACATTACATCATGAAGGAGTAGAGAGCAATGATAAATTAATATTCAATGTGGCTCTCACGTTACAGATCTTTTGCCAGAGTGGCCCTTTCTTGAAAAATAGTGAAGACAACTGGATAGAAGATTGGCTGGCTAACAGGAAGCAGAGAGTTGGCATAAATGGGTCTTTTTCTGGTTGGCAGGATGTAACGAGTGGTGTGCCACAGGGATCAGTGCTGGGACCTCAACTTTTTGCAATTTATATAAATGACTTGGATGAAGGGACTGAAGGTATGGTTGCTAAATTTGCTATTGACCCAATGGTAGGGAGGAAAGTAAGTTGTGAAGAGGACATAAGGAGGCTACAAAGGGACATAGATAGGATAAGTGAGTGGGCAAAGATGTGGCAAATGGAGTATAACGTGGGCAAATGTGAAATTGTCCATTTTGACAGGAAGAATAGAATAGACGCTTATTATCCAAATGGTGAGAGATTGCAGAGCTCTGAGATTCAGAGGGATCTGGGTGTCCTGGTGCATGAATCACAAAAGGCTAGTATGCAGGTACAGCAGGTAATTAGGAAAGCTAATAGAATGTTGTTGTCTATTATGAGGGGAATTGATTACAAAAGTAGGGAGGTTATGCTTCAGTTGTACAGGGCACTGGTGAGACCACATCTGGAGTACTGTGTACAGTATTGGTCTCCTTATTTAAAGAAATATGTAAATGCATTAGAAGCAGTTCAGAGAAAGTTTACTAGGCTAATACCAGGAATGGGCGGGTTGTCTTATGAGGAAAGGTTGAACAAGTTAGGCTTGTATCCACTGCAGTTTAGAAAAGTAAGAGGCGACTTGATCGAAACCTTTAAGACCCTGAGTGGTCTTGACAGGGTGGATGTGGAGAGGATGTTTCCTTTTGTGGGAGAATCTAGAACTAGGGGTCACTGTTTAAAAATAAGACAGAAAAAAATTTAAGAGAGATGAGGAGAATTTTTTTCTCTTGGAGGGTTGCGAGAATTTGGAATTTTTCCTCAAAGGCGGTGGAAGCAGAGTCTTTGAACATTTTAAGGCAGAGCTAGATAGATTCTTGATTAACAAGGGGGTGAAAGGTTATCGGGGGTGGGCGGGAATGTGGGGTTGAGGTTACAATCAGATGAGCCATGGTCTTATTGAATGGTGGAACAGGCTCGAGGGGCCGAGTGGCCTACTCCTGCTCCTAATTGGTATGTTCGTATGTGTGTGCCATTAGCCATACACTTAAATGCACCTAGTCCAGTTACCTAAGGTGAAGCATTAGCTCGATCTTCAAGCCAACATTTTGACCTCAATCTCACGTCTGCAAACAGCAAGGCAGTTGGCTGTTTGCTTGCCCAGGGGCAAAGCTCTCTCCAATAGTGAATCTGAACTACAATTTATCGAAGATCTCCAGGAGTCGAGCCAACTGAATCATTGGGACTTTCCAAAGTCGAAAGGGAGGCTCTATGATGGAACGTGATGCATGATAGCATAGTGGTTATGTCACTGGACTAGTAACCCAGAGACGAATGTATTCGATAGTAAACGAGGTCAAACCCCATCACAGTGCCTGTGCAATTTAAATTCAGTTAAATGAGTCTGAAGTAAAAAGCCAGCCCCAGTAGTGGTAACTTTGGATTTTTATGAAATGCCGCCTGATGTTCTTACTAAGGAAGGAAATCTGCCATCCTTACCGGGTCTGGCCTACGTGTGATTCCAGTCGATGCGGTTGACTCTAACCTGCCGTCTGAAATGGCCTAGCAAGCCACTCGAGTTGCTTCTCAAGGGCAATTAGGGATGGGCAATAAATGCTGGGCTTGGCAGAAATGCCCATAATTCCCACCAGTGAATAGAAACAAAGCTTATTTTCGGGAACCTCTGCCCATGACAAAGGAAAAGCACATTCTGAGTGAGAATTCTGGCTACTTTTAAGACCTGCGTTACAGAATTGGGGGTTCCCACGTGGCAGTACAAGTGTGGGGCGAGTCCGTCTGACGCGGGGCAAAGTGTGGAGAGCTGCGGACACAGGGTCGCTTTGCTGGTGGCCTCGGCGCTCCTTGTGTAAATTGAAAAGGAAGGAAGAAAAAAGATTCTTTCAATCCTGATTTCCAAGTCAATCTGTTTAATCGTTGAGCAGCCAAGTTTTGGGGGTGATTGAATCTTACATGGTCGCTGTGCTACCAGGTGATTCTCCAGCAGCTTTTATTGGGCTTCGCTGGATGCAGCCAATAGTAATACTGGAAAGAACTTGCATTCCTATCCTGCCTTCCACAATCTCAGGATGTCCCAAAGGGCCTTACAGCCAATGAAGCGCTTTTGAAGTGTAGTCACTGTGGGAAACGTGACCTACAGCAAGCTCCCACAAACAGCAACGAAACGTCAACCAGGTCATCTATTTACCCTCGATGTTGGTTGAGGGATAAACATCGGCCAGGACCCCAGGGCGAACACCCCTGCTCTGCTTCGAAATAGTGCCACAGGATCTACCACTCCCACCTGAAATGGCAGTCAGGCCCTCGGTTTAACGTCTCGTTTGAAAGCCAGCACCTCTGACAGTGCAGCACCTCCTCAGTATTGCAGTGGATTGTCAGACTAAGTTTTCAGACCCGCATGTATGTCCCCCCGCCTCTCCCCCACCCCCCCCCCCAACGCCCCCCAACTCCCTTCCCTGTCCTGCAAGAATTGCCAATGCATGCCACTATTAAGGAGATGCAACGTGGATTTAGTTTAACTTAGGGAGTGCGCTCCTGTTGGTTTAACTGGACTTGGCCCATCTGTTGCAACAGGGGGCAGACAATTGTCACCTTAATGCGTTAAGCAGAAATCCGCTGGTACTGGCACTCGCAGAGGCACAATTTTACACCGAATGTGTGTCACTGCCACCCAGTACATGGCATCCCTGGCATTGCCAGCCCACTATCGCATAAAGCAAACAATTTGTCCTTCTCTGACTCTTTGTGCATCCTAATAATAGGACGTTGGAGGCAGTGGGAAGCAGCTCTCTATTCTCATTAGCCTGATGGTGACTGCTGGCAGACCAGAGGGCACTGCGCAGGTGTCTGTATCTCCTGTTTGTGCTAATATAAAATCGCTTGAAGGAGAGTCTACAATGATCTAGACTAGAGAACGCCTTTCAGAGAAAGTAAACACGATTAATGTGGCTTCAGAGAGAGAGAGAGAGAGAGAGCTGCCTCTCTCACACAGTCTTAGTCAGAGATGACAATGCTAATCCCTGCTGAGTAATGATTGAACATTTCTCGCCTGTAGCCTTTCTCATGATTGCACAGAGGCCTTGAGGTGTTAATCCAATGTTAATTAGAAGCGCTCAGGGCTCCTCCAGCTCAGAATGAACGAGAGCTGGGATAAAGGGGGGAGCTCGGTGGGGTAAGGCTACAATTGACCCCAGGACCCTCATGGAGAGTGGAGGTCGCCTTCTCTCCTCTCTCACACGTTCCCAGCCCTCCACTCCCATCGCTTGCTGGAGTGTGGATTCGCCTCTGCCAGTCACCCTCTGCTACCGTGCGGCCCTTCAATAACACCGGAACTCGAGCGAGCGAGCGAGAGGCGGTAGACTATCGAGATGGAGAGAGCTTCCTAGTCCCAGGCTGAGCCTCGTGCAACGCTGGCTGAGTGCCTCACACATGTATATACCTTCCAGCAGTCTGGCTCTAAGTGGCCTTTGGGAGCAGGAACCTTGACTAATTTATTGTTCTCTCCAGCCATTGAATGGAAGAGAAAACCCAAACGTGGATTCGAAACAGGCAACAAATTCAATATCCACATCTCTCAGAGTTCAAATTACTTCCCTGTGAGTCCCTTCACTAATTCCATTTGAGGGGGAAAAAATGGCGCAAGTTGGCACATTTAGGTAAATGATTAAATCCGACTCGATTATTGCAAGTAAAGTGGCTCTTAATTTATAGCGTGAGTAAATGAATAAATGAATTCAATCAAACGCTCATCTTGCGTCCTCTGGTAATTGCTGAGGGATGGATTCCCATCGCCATCGATAGCATGCCTTAAGGAGTACAGAGTGGAAGCAAAGAAAGCAATAATAAGAAAAGCGGGACTCAAAGGGTCAAACAAATATCAATGTTCTTTGAGTTAGGCATGATAGATGAGAAAGAAACAGAGGGCTAGTGTAGATTAAATATCCTGTCATGGCTCTGTCAGCATTTCCACTCAGGCCCTGGTGTCAATGATGAGATTAGTCTGTTGTCTCTCCTCCCATCAGTCCCCGTCAAAAGGCAGACAGGATTTTGGCAAGTAAGTCCAAACTGGTTTGTGTTGGCATGTAGCAAATTAAACTAGGTAATTAAAATCAATAAGAGTGCTGCTAGGCCGGGAGCAGATCCTGCTTTTAATTGCATAGTGTGGTAACAATCTCATTTGCTTCAGAGCAGGAGGAGGAGGAGGAGGAGGAGAAGTTGTACGGCTGTAATCGTCCTTGTTGAAATAACCCCTATATCTGTCTCAGTCAATAGTACGGGGGCTCTGGGATAAACAAGTGTGATGATGCAGCTCCTTGCATCAGGAGAAAAAACACTGTTTCTCTCTGGAGCAGAAGCCACTAGTATGATAGCGTTTGTGCTGATTTGCTGCTCCTTTCATTCAACATGATCATCCTTGTTTTCAAATCCCACCATAACCTCGCCCCCCTTGTTCTTTCTGTGACTTCCTACAACTCTCCAAGATCTCTGCGTCCCTCCAATTCTGGCTGCTTGCACATCCCCGATTTGTATTGTTACACCTTTGGTGGCCATGCCTTAGCCGACTAGACGTTAAACACTGGAATTCCCTCCCTAAGCCCCTCGGTCTCTCTACCTCTCTCTTGTCCTTTAAGGCACTTCTTAAGATCTGCCACTGTGAGTAAACATTTAGCCATGTGTCCTAATACCTCCTTATGTGTTAATCTTTTTGATAATTGCTCCTGTGAAGTGCCTTGGGATGTACTCCCACGTCAAAGGTGCTATATAAATGCAAGCCATTGTTGGTTATATTTCAGGATCCATAATAGGGGAAGCTCAGTAGTCAACAAATACAAAGAGCTTGAGATATTCTTGATCTATTCTATCTAGAATTTCAAGCGGGTGCAAATATTATCTCCCAATCAATCCGTTATATGATCCTCACAAGGTTAAAAAGATATGTGCATCTAGTTGAACTTTTGTGTGCGATGCATTCTACCATTGGCTTGCCAAAGGATGAAAGATGTGCTTGCAGATGGCATAAGATCGATTCGGAAGTGGACAATACACAATTTGCATAAAAACACAGTTATGGACTCAAAATCTAGGCCTTCCTACTACCTGAATGTCCCTGCTTAAAACTGAGAGGAAGTAAACCCTCTCAGCCACCATACCCTCCCACCCCCACCTCTCTCCCATCTATGAAATAAGGATGAAGGGGTTTTCCTAATTCGTCGGTTGAAGGTGTTCCTCTTGTGAGGAAAGATCGAGCGGGTTGGGCCTATGCTGGAGCTCAGAAGAATGAGAGGTGATCTCATTGAAACGTATCAGGCCCTGAGGGAGCTTGACAGGGTAGATGCTGAGAGGATGTCTCCCCTCGTGGGGGAATCTAGAACTGGGGGCGGGGGGGGGCACAGTTTCAAAATAAAGGGATCTCCCATTTAAGATGGAGATGAGGAGGAATTTCTTCTCTCAGAGGGTCGTTAATCTTTGGAATTCTCTCCCCCGCCCCCCACCTCCCCCGGAGAGCAGTGGAGGCTGGGTCATTGAATTTATTCAAACCTGAGTTTGATAGATTTTTTTTGACAAGGGAGTCAACAGTTATGGAGGACGGGCAGGAAAGTGGAGTCAAGGCCATAATCAGATCAGCCGTCATTTTAGTTACTGGCAGAGAAGGCTCAAGGGGACAAACAGCCTACTTCTGCTCATACTGCTTATGTTTATAAAAGGGGGTCAAGCTGGCTTATTGTTACATACGGTAATTTATAAGAAATACCCCAAAAAAACTGATTCCCTGGTCACTTATCACATTGGTCACTGCGCGTTTACAATGATCACACTGGTTGCAATGCATTAGCAGCATTGACTATACTTCAAAAACGCTACATTCATCAGGAAACTGTTTGGGATGTTCTGAGGCCTGGTTCACGATTGCCGTTTAGGGAAGGAAATCTGTCATCCTTACCCGGTCTGGCCTTACGTGTGGCTCCAGACCCACAGCAACGTGGTTGACTCTTAACTGCCCCTCTGAAATGGCCTAGCAAGCCACTCAGTTCAAGGGCAATTAGGGATGGGCAATAAGTTCTGGCCTGGCCAGCGACGCCCACATCCTATGAAAGAATAAATTTAACAAAGGAATTATGTCACTTCAAACTCGTGCTTTTTTTTCATTTCTATTAGAAATTGATCCAATCGGATAAAAATTAGAAGCGCTTTTTTTGTGTTTCATTTTGACAGAGTCACTGAAGTGAGGCTAACGAAGAGGTGACACCCACGGTTTAGTGCACACCTGGCAATGGTACTGAGCCAGACAGACAGGCGGAAGCGAGCAGGTTTCAGCCTTTTAGATTGAGTTTACTGATTTCACTCCAGGCAGAAGGTGGACTGCGGCAATTGGCCAGATAGCCTCTGAATCTCGGCGGGAGTTTCTGTGACCCCCCAGTGACCACCCCCCCACCCCCCACCCCACCACCGCCTCCCTGACTGGAGAGCGCAGGTCAGAAATCAGGTGAGGGGCCCGTGATCCATGAACCCGACATGTGGGCAGAAGTCCAACGGTCAACAAGTTGGGAAAGACGGTGGAGAACTACCAGCATTCTTGGCACCTTAGTTCAGCAGACAGTAGGGCAAGGGGAATATGGCTGATAAAAGGCAGGGAGTTACAAATGAAATCGGTCCTTCAGCTGATATAGGTTCTAAAAAGCCAAAGGGCGCGGTTGGTCAAGATTGCCTACTGTATCCAGTGTGTATAGCTATATGGAGGAGTATGAGAGAATTTAGAGTGCAGATAGGCCGATATGTCAGCCCTGTTTCAAACCTATGCTGTGAACTCCTTGCTCCTCCCTCCCCTCCTACTTTGCTGAGTTTTCCCTCTAAGTTCCCCCTCCCCACCCCCTTCCCCCCTCCCACTTTGCTTAGCTTTCCCTCTAAGCCACCTCCCCCCCCACCTCACCCCGCCCAATCTCTCCATCTAAACAATCAACCAATGATGGTGATGCCTCTTTCAACCCAGACGTCCTCCTTCTCAACATCAGTCCTGCTCACCCCTTTTTCCAAGTGGTCAATTCACCCTGGGGGTCAGCTGCTTTCCCCCGGGCGCCTGTTTCACATCTCCAACAGCCTGCAGGTGCAGCAACACTAAGGGGAAAAAAAAAATAGTGTGCTTTCTTACAGTCCCCGAGCTTCCTCCAGGCGTGGGGATTTTTGTACTTGACAGACTGCTGAAAAAAATCACGAAAGCAATCCAATGAATTTTGACAGCTTCTAATTTTATCACTTTAACACCCAAACCCATCCTTTCCAGGATTACAGTTGCACTTTGCAACTGGGCCCCTGTCAGGCAAGCAGTGCAGGATTTCACAGGCACCGTATCCCTCCCTTTCCAATTTACACTGAGCGCTGTAATCACTCTTCTGCAATCAGGCCAACACAGCACATCAGTGTAATAAATTTTACATAATTACCTTCTCCATTCAATTCTCTGGTTGCAAGTTGACTGTGATATAATGAGCTATAAAAAGTGCAGGAAAACCACCCACAGGGAAGAGCATGTGAATATCACCACTAATGGTCAATGTTGCTGAGGCAGTTTTATATATATATACATGTACCATTTGTTGTGTGTAGGTGTGAATCATGGCTCCACTGGTAGCACTCTGTCCCTGAGTCAATACTGAAGAATAGAGGAGCTGGACATTATTTAAATGGAGAAAGGCTGCAGAAAGCTGCAGCACAGAGGGATTTAGGGGTCCTCGTACATGAATCACAAAAAGCTAACATATAAGTTCAGCAGGTAATAGGCAAGGCAAGTGGAATATTGTCCTTTATTTCAAAGGGAATGGAGTATAAAAATAGGGGCGTCTTGCTAAAACTATACAAAGCACTAGTTAGACCACACCTAGAGTACTGTGATCAGTTTTGGTCCCCTTATCTAAGGAAAGATATACTGGCATTGGAGGCAGTCCAGAGAAGGATCACTAGATTGATCTTGGAGGGATTTTCTTATGAGGAGAGGTTGAGTAGGTTGGGCCTGTACTCATTGGAGTTTAGAAGAATCAGAGGTGACCTTATTGAAACATATAAGATTCTTAGGGGGGTTGACAGGGTAGATGCTGAGAGGTTGTTTCCCCTTCTGGGAGTGTCTAGGACCAAAGGGCATAATCTCAGGGTAAAGGGTCACCCATTTAAGACAGCGATGAGGAGGAATTTCTTCTCTTAGAGGGTAGTGAATCTGTGGAATTCTTTACCACAGAGGGCTGTAGAGGCTGGGTCATTAAATATATTCAAGGCTGAGGTAGACAGATCTTTAATCAGTAAGGGGATCAAGGGCTATGGGGAAAAGGCAGGAAAGTGAAGTTGAAGATTATCAGATCAGCCACAGTCTCATTGAATGGCGGAGCAGACTCGATGGGCCGAATGGCCTATTTCTGCTCCTACATCTTATGGTCTTATGTTGTGTATTCAAATCTCACTTCAACGATTTGAGAACGTGATCCAGGTTGGCAGTACTGAGGGAGTGCTGCACTGTCAGAGGTGCCGTAAATCGGTCTGCTGTCTGCCCTCTCAGATCGATGTAAAGATCCCATGGCCACTATATCAAAGAAGGAGAATTCTCATTGCCCAATATCAATGTCCCAACTCACCATTGTCACTAAACTGATTATCTAGCTATTTGTGGGAGCTTGCTGTGTGTAAATTGGCTGTCGTCTTTCCCTCCATTACAACAGCGATTGCATTTCATTTGCTGTAAAGTGCTTTGGGATGTCCTGAGGTCATGAAAGCTGCTTTGAAATTCAAGCCCCCCTTTAAATATCGTGTGGTGCCTAAAACAGAGCGTTGACTTGTGTACATCTCTGCCCCACAAAGGCAGGGAGTCACCGGAATTACTATCACTGAATCCCTCACTGTCATTGGGTTCAGTCGCTCGAGATTAGGCGATGACTTAAAAACAGAAAGTGCTACAAAAGCTCAGCAGGTTGGGCAGCATCTGTGGAGAGAGAAACAGCAATGACATGAGTTCAAATCTCACCATTGGCAGCTTCAAATTGCATACGGATAAAAATATGGCTTCTGAATTTGTACCCAATGTTTTTTGTAAAAAAAATACCTGGGATGGAATTTGTTTGTGTGTGTTCTGTATCTGTTAGGAGCTGTGCGACAGCAGGAGGAAACTATGAATGGACGCACAGGTTGATGCTCAGACTGTACTTTGAATGTGAAATCTCGATTAAAGTCAAGTCCTATTAGTGAAAATCTCTGTGCACTGTGGCTGAGTGGGGCCTATCTTTGGTGGGTTTTTGAGTTTTCATTAACATTGTGTGATATCACCGTGGTTATATTTATTTTTTCTTTTGTTTAAATTGAAGCCTTGGATAAGAATGGGTCCTGCCTGGTCAGAATAACTCAGAAACCCCCAGATGGCGACAATGCCAATGGGAGCGAGATTACCATCTGTGTAGTGCAAGGGTTGTCAACCGGGTGATTTACCTGCTGCTCAACTGCTTGACACAATGGGCCAATAAAAAAATGATCTAAGCACATGCTTGGGGCAGAGCAAGTGAAATCTTTGACAGTAGAAAGGGAAGACCAGGGGCAAAGAAATATCTGAGTGCTAGTCAAGCTCAAGATCGACAGTGCAGTAGCTCTTGCTACGCCACTGTAAAGAGGTGAGACTTCAAACCCCACTGAACCGTGATGTGTTTGATCAGCCGTGTCTCCAAAGAGTACCTGGGTTTAAATGTCACCGGAAAGGCCTGAGGTGACCAGGGAAGAAACACAGCAGCCAGCTGTGTCACTGATAATTAAGAAAATGATTAAACTCTGGTGATGTTACCAGAATAGCTAATTGCCGACTGTGCAATATCCCGCTCACCATGGACTGAGGCAGGAAAGATGAAGCAGGATAGAGCCAGGAATGAAATCGAGATTCGCCGGGGGGCTGCATGAAGAGTTGGCTGTCAGGCCAGCTGAACTGAAGCACCCAGCGAACTGCCATGATCTGTGCAGTCGAGATTATGATAAAGAAAGCCCGCATGCACTTGAAAAGCTGGAATAAAAGCGTAAGACCATAAGACATAGGAGCAGAAATTAGGCCATTTGGCCCATTGAGTCTGCTCCGCCATTCAATCATGGCTGATAAATTTCTCAACCCCATTCTCCCGCCTTCTCCCCATAACCTTTGATCCCCTTACCAATCAAGAACCTATCTATCTCAGTCTTAAGTACACTCAATGACCTGGCGTCCACAGCCTTCTGTGGCAATGAATTCCATAGATTCACCACTCTCTGGCTAAAGAAGTTTCTCCTCATCTCTGTTCTAAAAGGTCTTCCCTTTACTCTGAGGCTGTGCCCTCGGGTCCTAGTCTCTCCTACTAATGGAAACATCTTCCCCACGTCCACTCTATCCAGGCCTTTCAGTATTCTGTAAGTTTCAATCAGATCCCTCCTCATCCTTCTAAACTTCATCGAGTATAGACCCAGAGTCCTCAAACGTTCCTCATATGTTAAACCTTTCATTCCTGGGATCGTTCTCGTGAACCTCCTCTGGACCCTCTCCAGGGCCAGAACATCCTTCCTGAGATACGGGGCCCAAAATTGCTCACAATATTCTAAATGTGGTCTGACCAGAGCCTTATAAAGCCTCAGCAGCACATCCCTGCTTTTATATTCTAGTCCTCTCAAAATAAATGCCAACATTGCATTTGCCTTCCTAACTACCGACTCAACCTGCAAGTTAACCTTAAGAGAATCCTGGACTAGGACTCCCAAGTCCCTTTGCACTCCAGATTTCTGAATACTCTCCCCATTTAGAAAATAGTCTATGCCTCTATTCTTTCTACCAAAGTGCATGACCTCACACTTCCCTACGTTGTATTCCATCTGCCACTTCTTTGCCCATTCTCCTAACCTGTCCAAATCCTTCTGCAGCCTCCCCGCCTCCTCAATACTATCTGTACCTCCACCTATCTTTGTATCATCTGCAAACTTAGCCAGGATGCCCTCAGTTCCTTCATCTAGATCATTAATGTATAAAGTGAAAAGTTGTGGTCCCAACACTGACCCCTGCAGAACTCCACTAGTCACTGGCCACCATCCTGAGAAGGACCCCCTTATCCCCACTCTCTGCCTCCTGCCAGACAGCCAATCTTCTATCCATGCTAGTACCTTGCCTCTAACACCATGGGCTCTTATCTTACTGAGCAGCCTCCTGTGCGGCACCTTGTCAAAGGCCTTCTGGAAGTCCAAGTAGATAACATCCATTGGCTCTCCTTTGTCTAACCTACTCATTACCTCCTCAAAGAATTCTAACAGATTCGTCAAAAATGACCTCCCCTTGATGAAACCATGCTGACTTTGCCCTATTTTACCATGCACTTCCAAGTATTCTGAAATCTCATCCTTAATAATGGACTCTAAAATCTTACCAACGACCGAGGTCAGGCTAATCGGCCTGTAATTTCCCATCTTTTGCCTCACTCCCTTCTTAAACAGGGGGGTTACATTAGCAATTTTCCAGTCCTTTGGGACCCTCCCTGGCTCGAGTGATTCCTGAAAGATCACCACTAATGCCTCCACTATCTCTTCAGCTAACTCCTTCAGAACTCTGGGGTGTAATCCATCTGGTCCAGGTGATTTATCCACCTCCAGACCTTTCAGTTTTCCTAGCACCTTCTCCTTGGTAATGGCCACCATACTCACCTATGCCCCCCCGACTCTCTTGAACTTTGGGGATGTTACTCATGTCTTCCACTGTGAAGACTGACACAAAGTACCTATTCAGTTCCTCCTCCATTTCTTTGTAACCCACTACTACTTCTCCAGTGTCATTTTCCAGCGGCCCAATGTCCACTTTTGCCTCTCTCTTACCCTTTATATATCTAAAAAAAACTCTTGCAATCTTCTTTTATATTACTGGCTAGTTTACCCTCATATTTAATCTTCTCCCTCCTTATTTCTTTTTTAGTTGTCCTCTTTTGGTCTTTGTAGGCTTCCCAATCCCCTGGTTTCCCACTGCTCTTCACCGCATTGTATGCTTTCTCTTTAGCTTTTATGCTGTCCCTGACTTCCCTTGTCAGCCATGGTTGCCTCGTCCTCCCTTTAGTATGCTTCTTCTTCCTAGGGATGAATTTTTGCTGTGTCTCCCAAATTACTCCCATTGCTGTTCCACTGTCTTTCCTGCTAGGCTCATCTCCCAGTCAATTCTGGCCAGCTCCTCCCTCGTGCCTCTGTAGTTGCCTTTATTCAACTGTAATACCGTTACATCTGATTCCAGCTTTTTCCTCTCAAATTGCAGGGTAAATTCTTTCATATTATGGTCACTTCCTCCTAAGGGTTCCTTCACCTTAAGCTCCCTTATCAAATCTGCCTCATTACACATCACTAAATCTAGAATTGCCTGTTCCCTAGTGGGCTCCACCACAAACTGCTCCAAAAAGCCATGATAAAAATGTCGGAAGTGCACAGCACGTCAGTCAACATCTGAAAGGGAGCAATTATTTTTTTTAAACGAACAGTTGACGGTGTAGTCTTAACGTTGTGTGATAGTCTAAAATGGCTCATAGTGAATGAGCAGGCTAATTCACTTCACCCCCCCTCCCCCCGCCAACATTTTTACTTCCAATGAAGTCAATGTGGACAAGAATTGGGAAAGGTGTGACACTATAGCACTGTCAAAATGGCCCCCTCTTTACTGAGGGTCCAGGAGAACCTAGTTCCTATATTTTAAACAGGCATAGTCCAAACATTTATTTTATTTGTTCAAGGGATGTGGGCCAGCTTAACTTTTGTCCGTCCTTAATTGTCCTTGAGAAGGTGGTGGTGAGCCGCCTTCTTGAACCACTGCAGCCCATCTGGTGTAGGTGCACCCACAGCGCTGTTAGGGAGGGAGTTCCAGGATTTTGTCCCAGCGACAGTGAAGGAATGGCGATTATAGTTCCAAGTCAGGATGGTGAGTGGCTTGGAGAGGAACTTGCAGGTGTTGGTATTCCCAGTTATCTGCTGTCTGCTGCCCTTGTCTTTCTAGGTGGTGGAGGTCACAGGTTTGGAAGGTGCTGTTGAAGAAGCCTTGGTGAGTTGCTGCAGTGCATCTTATAGATGGTGCACACTGCTGCCACTGTGCACCAGTATTGGAGGGAGTGGATGTTTAAGGTGATGGATGAGATGGCAATCAAGCGGGCTGCTTTCTCCTGAATGGTGTCGAGCTTCTCGAAAGCTGTTGGAGCTGCACTCATCCAGGCAAGTGGAGAGCATTCCATCACACTCCTGACTTGTGCGTTATGGACAGGCTTTGGGGAGTCAAGAGGTGAGTTACTCACTGCAGGATTCCCAGCCTCTGACAATATTTAACTGGCTGATCCAATTAAGATTTTGGTCAATGGTACCAAAGATGTTGATAGTGAGGGATTCGGTGATAGTAATGCTGTTCAACATCAAAGGAAGATATAGACTCTCATTTGTCAGCTATTTTTAGTATGTACTCTGCAGCTGTCAGTCACAAAAACATTTCAAGTTCTGAGGAAACAGTTGGGACTTAAATATGAATAGAAAATGGATGCGTTTGATTCCCTTGTTACCAAGCTGTCCAGAAATGTCAGCTCATGCAAAATTCTGCTGATAAATCTTCTTCTGTGTGAAGCCTTCATCTCCATCTTCAGCCAACTCTACTGGCTCCTTCCTCACTTTGTGTCAACGTCATGACCCTCCCCTTCATTTCTAAATCCATCCAGCCCCTTATCCCCACCCTCATTGGGAAAAGCCCCTCTAGCCATCACCCCGTGACCCCCTGAGGATCGATGATTGCTTATCCCCTATCCCTTCACTTCACTGTCAGTGTCTGACCCTTCAAGCCCTTGCGATGGCGCATCACTTGGGCACCTCTCTTTCAACTATTAAAGACCTCCATAGAGGTTTTGCATATGACCTTTCTTTGTTCCCCACGGCCTTTCCCAATCTCATTTTACCTCACAACCAATGTTCACTAGGGGAATCAAGTATACAAGTAGGGAAGTGCTGCTACACCTGGGCTTTAGTGAGATCGCATCTGGTGTACTGTGTAGAGTTTTGGTCTCCTCACTTAAGAAAGGATATAATTGTATTAAGAACAGTTCAGAGAAGGCTCATTCAACTGATTCCTGGGATGAAAGGGCTTATCTTATGAGGAAAGGTTGGGCAGGATGGGCCTATACCCATTGGAGTTTCAAAAAATGAGAGGCGATCTTATTGAACCATAAAAGGGGGCTTGACAGGGTGGATGCTGAGAGGATGTTTCCCCTCATGGGGGAATCTAGAACGAGGGGGCATAGTCTAAAAATGAGGGGCCTCCTAATTAAGACGGAGATGAGGAGAATTATTTTGTCTCTCAGAGGTTCATTCTTCCGCAGTGAGCAGTGGAGGCTGGGCCATTGAATATATTCAAGGCCGAGTTAGACATTTTTGATTGACAAGGGACTTGAGGGTTATAGAAGGCAGACAGGGAAGGGGAGTTGAGACCCACAGTCAGATCAGGGGCCGAATGGCTTACTCCTGCTCCGAATTCTTGTGTTCACTTTTCATTTGTGAAGTACTAAGGGATATTCTTTTAATTTGTGAGCTAGTTAGTTAATAAAAAGACCAGTTGTACTAATCTCACGAGGGCTGAAGTTGGAAATGTTTGCACCATCAGTTAGACACAATCCCGCCATATGGGTTTCAATCCAGTCCGCATTCATGGAAATGAATGTCCACTCCCACAAATTTCCCAACTGAAATGAGCTGGTCAACCTAGAAGAGGTTCTTACCACATGAGTTACAGAATGAAATGACTACAACCTGTTACTCTTCCAGCACAGAAAGAGGCCATTCGGGCCATCATGCACGCCCTTGCTCTATCCAATTCATCCCACTCCCTTGTTCTTTTCCTGCAGTCCTGCCATTTTCTTCCCTTCAAGTATTTATCCAACTCACTTTTGAAAGTTGTTGCTGAATCCGCTTCTATTGCCCTTTCAAACACTGCATTCCAGATCACAACAATTCACTGTGAAAATAAAAATCTCCTCATCTCACCTGGTTCTTTTGCTGAATGTCTTTCATTTGCGTCCTTTTGATTACTGACCCTTCCACCAAGGAAAATAGCTTCTCCCTATTTACACAATCAAAACCCTTCAAGGTTTCAATTACTTCCTTTAAATTGCCACTTAACCTTCTCTGCTCCCGGAAGAACTATCACAGCTTCTCCAGTCGGTCCACATAACTTGAAGTTCCTCATCCCCGGCAAACTGGCAGGAAATTGACTGTCCTTCCCCGGGCCTAAGGTGGAAATTGTACGAAGGTTGTAAAAGTCGCCTAAAGTTCAAGTGGAGTTGGAGGTACAGTCATCAACAGGGACAATGGGACCTTTACCCTGTGTGTGATCAATCCAATTGCTGGTCTATAAGTGGCAGTGCAGGGATAGACAAGGCGAAAAAAAAAAGCCTGTTCCTCAGCAGCACCATCCATCACTCTGAGAGTATAAAAATGTCACAGAAAAGGAGGTTCTGGTGTTAGTAATACGCAAGGGCAGAAAGATGATCAATCTGTAAAGTAATAAAGCAGGCAGTAACAGAAGTACCACAGCTTCGGTTTTATTTCGTGCTTGACAATGCATTTCCGGCATGGCTTAGTGTGTAGAACAAAGACGCCGCTTTTACTGAGTCAGTAGAATCATAGATTAGTAGAATCTGCACAGGCAAACTGTACAGGAGGCCATTCAGCCCACTGTGTCGATGCCAGCCCTCTGCAAGAACAACGCGGCTGCTCCCGCTCCACCGCCTTTTCCCTGTCACCCTGCAATTTTTCTTTGCTGCTCAAGAGCTTATCCAATTTCCACTCAGAAAGCCAAGAGTGTGCCTCCACCACGCTCTCGGGCAGCGCATCCCAGATCCAAACCACTCGCCGTGGTTAAAAAGCATTTTCCTGCCTGTCGCCGTTGCTTCTTTTCTCATCCGCGTTAAATCGGTGCCCTCTGGTCCTCGGCCCTTCCACCAAGCGGGAACCACTTTCCCCCTATCCGCTTTGTCCGGAACCCTTATTCTGAACACCTCTGTCAAATCTCCCTTCAGCCCTCTCTTCTCCAAGGGAAACAGCCTCAACTTTTCCAAACTATCCCCGTACTTGGAAGTCCCTCATCGCTGGACGATTTACCCTCGTAAATCATTGAGTCAGATGGCACAGAAAGAGGCCATTCCTCCCATTGTGTCTGTGCTGGCTCCCCAGGAGAGTTACTAATTAGCCCCACTTGCCTATTCATTCCCCATAGTCCTGCAAATGTTTCTTTCTTTAAGTAGAGTTCCAATTCCCTTTTGAAAGTTACCACTGAATCTTCTTCGATCTCTGGGTAGACAGTACATTCCAAGTCATAAAAATTCACGGAGTTAAAATTTTAAAAAAAAATTCTCATCTCCCCCGGCTTTTCTTCCAATTATTTTACATCTGTGTCGTCTGGTTATTTGACATTCATTATTTAACTGGTATACATTTAAGAATTCAATTAGCACAGGCGGAGCAAAATCAGTGTAAAACTGCCTGGGGGGGGTCTAATCTCTGACTAACTAACGTGCTCCGGGGGAAGTTTTAAGGGGTCGGAACTCATGGCACAAAATGGACGCCCCCGCCCCCCACCACCCCGCTCCCTCCCCATGTTGGACGGGCGCCCTTTCTCCATGCCGCTCCTGATATTTAATTCCACGGATCGCAATGGCACTGGACAGCCGTCACGCGTAATGACCAGCTGATCCGATACCTGGGGTTGGGTGGTCGGAGACTGGGACTGAGAGTGGAGGTAATCAGGGGGGTTGGGGTGGGGATGCAAGATCAGATGTTTCAGATAGTCAGGAGGCTGTCCAGGCAGACACACTGGATTCGGTAGTTAATTGGGAAGGCCGTTACCTCCTGATCCAACAGTCCCTCGCCTCGGTTTAGCGGACGGGCACTCCGACGCCTGGGTTAAATTTTGAATGGTGAACCAAAAAAAAAAGAGGTGTATAGCCCCATTATAAAATTTAAAGTGGCAGGCACCTCTGTTCGAGTTGGAGGTGGGCGGGTTGTCATCGGAATTCCAAAATTTAACATTTAAACACCCTCGCCGCCCACTCAACGCAAACCCAAATTTCCCCCTACCCCCGTGCCTAATCTTTGGCTGTTTAACATGCACCTTCTCCCCTCTCCATCTAGGTGGTAGAAGTCAGGGGTGTGGAAGGAGCTGTCGAAGACGGCTTGGTGAGTTCCTGCTACGGTTTGTGTGAAAAAAAAAGCTGCTTCCTGACTCCTGCCATGAATGGCCAGGCGGCAACTCGAATCTTGTGGCCTACAATTTCGACTCTCCTACAAATACTTTCCCTGTGTCGATTCTGTTATAGGGGGTCTTGCGACGCCAGTGGGTCGTGTTGGTTCCTGGAATTTACTCGGGGCCCGGGTTACCGAATCCCGGATCTCCTCAGGGCCGCGGAATTCCATCTTTGCTCTTCACCGTCAACGCGAACGATTGTCGAGCACGACAACGGTAACGATCTTCAAGTGTGCCCACGATATGGCACTTGCGTGTCTCAGAAGGAAACTCAGTGGAGAGGTTCGTGAAATGGTGCGATGATGATTCTCTGAAACTGAACGAAAACATTCGCAAGAACTGAAGAGTCATACGGACTCGAAACGTTAACTGGGCTCCTCTCCGCAGATGCTGTCAGACCTGCTGAGTTTTTCCAGCTATTTTTATTTTTGTTACGCGAGAACTAGTCACTGGCTTCAGGAATGAGCCAGTTAATTATATTGTTCCCATGAAAATTCATGATAAAGTAGTTACCAGCTGCAAGTATCTAGGTATGAAAGTTGTTGATAAGTTGAGTGGGAGGGAACAGCGTACAGATGCGGCGGTCAAGGGACATACACGATCATCCTGCCTCAGGAAATTAACATCCTTTCAAACAGATCCCACAACCACGAAACCGTCCTACACGGCTGTAGTCGGGAATGCTATCCTTTTTGGATGCCTTGCCTGGCCCTGTTTTCCGAGGGAGGGAGACTCTTTAAGGGTTCAGGGATAACTGAACCAGGCTGGCAGGGTATTTGATGAGCAGATCTTGTGTGATGAAATCCGCTCTCGAAGAATTTTGGTGAAAGTATAGAGTGCCGTGGACAATGAGAATCACCCTCTTGTCTCAGTATTACTGTTGGATGCGCTGAGGGGGAAAGGCTACAATCCCTCAGGTGCAGGACAAATGGGTTCCTGAATTTGTTTGTACCCTTTTCGAGAAGAATTTTGAACAGGAGTTTGATGTGTGAGCGAAGGTGTGCACTCAGGGTAGCACTCACTGACTGTTATACTGCACTGGAATAGTTTTTAATACAGTTTAATTAAAGTTAGACCTCTGCGATCAGGTAATCTTCTTTCTTTTTATTGTCATTGTTCATTTGTATGTCGTTTTTGAATGAACGAGCTACGTACCCAAAATGAATTTCTGTGCGGACAATAAAGCAAAATTGAATTGAATTAAAATGGGTGCCTTTCTGAACATTCTGGATCCAATCAGGTTCCCTCCAGGAATTACAATCTGGACGGCAGCAGCGAGGCTTCAGAAATGCAGCATAGTTGGTGGGGGGTGGGTTTTTTTTTTCATCACAAACACGTGGCCTTTTCCAATCGTCCACAAGCACTATAATCACTCTTCCACATTCAGGCGACTTCTGCACATCATCAGTGTAATACGTTTTTGTATAATTACCTTGTCCGTGCAGTCCTCAGGTTGTGAGCTGACTGTTAAATAACGAACTGTTGCAAGGTGCAAGGAAGCCACCCACAGTGAACAGCGGAGCGCGTGTCTGTTTTGAAATGTCAAGCTCGTACTCTGCTCTATGCTTTGTGCTGCGAAATGCCCTCGTTTTCACATCTAATTCCTTTCCTTTCTCGGTCGCCATGAAGGCTCGTTGAGACGTTCCCCATGTCTGCCTCTAGATCACTCGTGGTCTTACCCAGGGGTGATTCCTGGGGGACAGGGCAGGGAGCGAGCGAGGTGGACGGAAAAGAGCACAGGTGATCGGACAGCGCCTGGGAATGGTGAGAAGGCAGGCCAGACAGCCGCAGGTCAGTAGGTAGCGCTCTCCCTTCCAAGCCAAAGGTTGTGGGTTCGAGACCCACACCGGGGACTTCAGCGCAAAATCTAGGCTGACGCTCCTGAGGGAGTGCTGCACTGCCGGAGGTGCTGCCTTTCAGGTGAGATGTTAAACTGAAGCCACTGCCTTCTTGTAAAAGACCCCACTGCATGAAACAAAGGAGGAACTTCCCTGGGTACTGGTCAATATTTAAGTCTCTGATCATTATCACATTGCTGTTTGTGGGAGCTTCCTGTGCATAAATTGGCTGATGCATCTCCTCCATTACACCTTAATTGTATTTCCTTTGGGGTGTTCATGAAAGACACTATGTAAATGCGAACTCTTTCATTTATGCAGATTATTCTCATAGCCCGAAACCATGATGTTACTGAGCCCCTATGCTCTGTCAATGGGGAGAAGGCAGGTGAGTAAAGACAAGTGACGGTGGCCAAGAGCGTTCAGCCAGAAAGAATTGTAGGGTGCTTAAGAAAATGTCTGCATTCAGTCTCGTGGGGATTGATTGGTCTGTGCTATAATGTGATTATCATGGAGTGATTAGCAAAGCGATACAGTATTATTAGACTGAAGAAGCTGGTATTGTTCTCTTTAGGGCAGAGAAGGCTAAGAGGAGATTTGATAGAGGTATTTACAAGCATAAAGGGCTTATGCAGAGTAAATAAATAACCCAGTTTGTCTGTTGTGATGAAATATTTCCTAGGACTGCTTTGAGTTCTCCGTGTCCTAGCCAACAATTAGCCCTCTCCCAAAACAGATCAACTGGTCCTTTCTTTCAGTAGCTGGGATCTTCCTGTGCGTAATATGGCTGCCCTATTTGCCAGCATCACCCTTGATTACAATTCAAATACAATTGATTCAAGAGTTTTGGGACACAGTGAGAATGTTAAAGGCTCCATTTCAGTGCAAAATCTTTCTTTGCTAGTCTTGATCATTGAATGGCTCAGGGGGCTGAACAGTCTCCTCCTGTTCCCCAGTCACCTATTTTTTTTAAGTTTAAGTGCCTCCATTTTGCCTTGTGACTCAGTCTCTGACAGTATGGATCAGTCTCGGGACCTTTCTCCTAACTGTCCCTCAGAGCTACCGCGTGATGAAAACTGGGCCTCAACCTCCCACTCCCTTCAGCATGGGTGGCTGCCCCTTCAGTTGCCCCTAAGCTCTGAAATTCCCTCCCTCATCCCGTCCGCCTCTCTACATCTCTCTCCGCCCGCCCCCCCCACCTTAAAACGCCCCTCAACACCTATACCTCTTTGACTAAATCACTCCTCCTGATCTCTCCTTCGGTGGCCCCCCATGTCAATTTTCAACTGATGGCTGCACCTGCAAAGTGCCTTGTTTGACTCTCCTTGCGTCAAGATGCTATATAAGTGCCAGTTGTTGTTGCCTGACCCAGCACTCAAAATCAAACCTGACCAGAAACATTTCCCACTTTTGGCGTTCCCCCCATCCTTCCAAGTTAAACTTCACTCCCGGTCGGGAGCGCAGGAAATACACCCCAGGGAGGGGTGGGGTCACGGGAGAGAAGGATGCGTGAGAACAAAGAGATTCCTGCTCCACTCCAACTCAAATCAATCCGTCTTGTCTCATTTTAATTTGATACGAAAATGCAATCGTGGTTGTTAAAAAAAAAAGCTCATTTTCTGTTTCATGTATAATTTACAATTTTACCCGTAGCTTGATGAAGTTATAGCCCGAGGTGGACCTGGAATCATCAAATGAAGCAATTGAGTCATTTTTGTTAATTGAAGCAACAAATTCATTTAAGGCTGAGAGTCTCCCTTTGACAATGCAAAATCTCCCTGCCTTTTCCTGAAATATAAGCTTCCCTGTTCTCCATTCCTCCCCGACCCTGCCTCCTGGTACTGTCAGTGCCAATTCATACTGGGTTTCCAGGGGCACTGGTTGTCCATGTGCTGCCCCAGCTTTGCACGGACGTTAGTTGTTCATCGAGCGAGCCAAGATAACAGGCCGTCCGGTGGGCCTTTGTCACCCCTTCCAGGTGAAACAGCAGCTTACATGTACTTCTTCCAATCTGGTATCCAGTCTTGGGCGCTCGCGGGGCGTCCTGCTCTACACTGGGGAGCGACCGAATCCAGGTCATGTGACTGCTTTGCGGACACCTCCGCTCAGTCCGCAAGCATGACCCAGAGCTTCTGGCTGATTCTCCCTCGCCCGGACCAGGAGGCAAAGAAAGGACCTGCATTTACATAGCACCGGTGACGACTAAAGTAACTGCACAGAACAAAAAAGGAGGATCTCATCACATTTTTAACTCCCTTTAGCTCTGATGAAGAGTCACACGGACTCGAAATGTTAACTCTGGCCTTTCTCTCTCCGCAGACGCTGTCAGACCTGCTGGGGTTTTCCCCGGCGTTTTCTGTTTTTGTTTCAGGTTTCCAGCATCCCCAGTATTTTGCTTTTAACAAAGAAGGAGGACCTGTGGAGATCAATCCCCCCCACAGGTAACGTTCACTGTAAGCTGCAGGTACGCACGGCCACACAGCAGCCCAGGTGCAAGTCGCTCACAAGTTATTCCCTTTAAGATGCCACAGCATGCAAAAAATTTAAAGTTACCATGCATTCAAATGCATTGGGGGGAAGGGTGGCATAGTGGTAATGTGACTGGACTAGTAAGCCAGAGGGCAAGGCTCTGGGGACATGGGTTCAAATCCCACCTCAGCAGCTGATGGGATTTAAATTCAATTAATAAATCTGGAATTGAAAGTTAGCAACTATGACAACAATTGCTGTAAAAACCCATCTGGTTCATTAATGTCTTTAAGGGAAGGAAATCTGCTGTCCAGGCTACATGTGGCTCCAGACCAACAGCAATGTGGTTGACTCTTAACCATCCCCTGAAATGTTTAACTCCAGGGCAGCTCGGGATGAGCAACAAATGCTGGTGACAGCCACATCCCATGGAAAGAATAAAGAACCAAAAAAATGAACAGGCCACATGCAAATAAGAAATACCCAGAGGGGACATTGCCCAGAGTGGGGAAGAAACAGAGAAAAATTATTCTTTTCACATTTCCAAATTGGTAATCAAACCACGGTGAGGTCCAGCTAAAAGCCTGAACAGCCAGGCCCATGCCTTTTTTGTTTTATTCATTCACGGGTTGTGGGCACCACTGGCTAGGCCAGCGTTTATTGCCCATCCCTAATTGCCCTCGAGAGGGTGGTGGTGAGCCGCCTTCATGAACTGCTGCAGAGTTGGCAACAGGAGCCCCCATCAACTAGGCCGGAATGAGGAAGACACCAAGGCAGCAACAACAACCAGCTGCCTAGCAGTTGTCAGAATTGGGTCCCACTGGATTGGATACCAGGACCCGCCAAAGCCAGGGGCCGCAAAGCGTATTTTGAATTGGCGATGACATAGAGCACGTCGAGGTGAAGCACCTCTAAGAAGACAACCTGAGAGACAACACTATGTAACAACATTATAGCACCAAAGCCTTAACTTTTGGATATGGAAACCAACACATGTACCACACGTTAAAGCGAGCGATATAATTACAGAGCGTTTTTGTTATTAATGAATTATGTATGTTTATTGTGTAACACCACCAAACATCAGGTGATAATCATGGTTGTATGGGCTGGAAAGGTCACTAGATACAGTATACAATAACTCGGTTGCATCTTTCTGTTGATGCTGGATTCCAGACTTAGTAAACCTGGAAAGCTGGTATCACAAATTCGACCCAAGACCTCCCCAACACCCGAGTGCCCTCAGGCCTCGTTTGGCCTGCGATGATTCGCTGGACTTTCTCCCCGTGGTCGGCTCACTCCATAATGGGACACACATTCCATGAGGGTATTTTAATAGTTGCCAATAGGTCCAATGGGGAATTCAGAAAAGATAAAGAAAGACTTGAATTTTTATGATGCCTTTCATGATCACCAGACATCTCAAAACGCTTTCCAGCCAGCGAATATTTTCCATGCGTAATCCCTGTTGTCAAGTGGACAACACAATAGTCAATTTGCAGAGAGCAAACCCCTGTGAACAGCATTGTGATAATGGTTGGATAGTCTGTTTCTGTGATGCTGATTGAGATATGGCCCAGGACACCACTGATGACCCCCCTGCTCTTTTTCACAATGGTGCCATGGCGTCTTTTATATCCCCCCAGAGAGGGCAAACCCAAAAGACAGCACCTCCAACAGTGCTGCACTTCCTGAGTACTGTACTGGAGTGTCAGTCTGGAGTCTGGTGCTTAAGACCTGGAGTTGGACTTGAACCCAGATCTTTCTGACTCAGAGCCAATAGTGCTGCCACATGACACAGGAAGATCCCCTTTACAAGAGAGCCATTACAATGAGGTGAATAGCATGGATGAACTTAAGGGGAAGCTCGATAAACAGATGGGGGAGAAAGGATCAGAAGGGTTTGTTGATGGGGTGAGTGGGAGGAGGCTCGTATGGGGCATAAATACCAGCATGGACCAGTTGGGCTGAATGGCCTCTTTCTGCTCTGTAAACACTTATCAAGCTGTTGTAAGGGATGCTCCACAGAATCTGGTGGTGAACACAGGGTTAAAATGGGCATCCCAGAATCATGGCTTGTTGGAGGAGTAATGGAGTGTGGGGTCTGTGAGGCGATCTCGAGGTCCATAAGGTCATCAGATCCCTGTCCATCTTGCATCAGGTTCTGTGTTTTGGTGTAATTATAGCCTTCCTCGCTCATTTTCTCTGACATTGCCACCAACGGAAATAGTTTTCCTGACTGCCATGCTGTCATTTGGAAGTGATGCTAGACATCCCCGGGGAGTGTCTGAAGACTGCACATGGTCCCCGGGGAGTGTGCCAAGACTGACAGGGGTTCCCGGGAGTGAATCAATATTTACACATTGCTCACCTCACACAAATATTCGAAAAGCACAGTCTCGGAACCATAAATCCTAAACTCAATGATCCTAAAATTGGTCAGGTTTGAGCTAATTAGTCAACAGTTTAACTGAAGCAATGTTTAATTGCTCATTTGTACTGTAACTGTTGGAATGTTGGCAAGCTGCTAGATCCCTGTGCCTGAGATGGACAAGACATTAATTTCTGTGCTAAAGCAGGATTGATGCATTAGCCTCGTGGAGTCCCTTACGAGCAGAAGGCCACAACCATCATAATAAATATCCAGATTCTTGATGTGTCATAAATTCTGCTGCGACGAGTCACTATGGGATACTGAAGGCAGTTGTCTGATGAATGTTCTAAGTTTAGCTGAGGTACTCAATACAATGTTCTCTTTCTCAGTTTCTGTGATCCCTCCCTTCTCGAAGATGTTGACCGGGACATTGTTCCAAGACACGAACGCCTCATAAGTGCTTTGGGATGTCCTAAGGCCACAAAAGGTGCAGGCTCTTTCTTCCTTTGTCACCCAAGTTGCTAACCTCCATATTGGCAGTCTTTCAGCAGCTGTGACTCGGTGGGTAGCATTCATGGCCTCCAAGGCAGAAGGTCAAGTCCCGCTCCAGAGCCTGGTCTGAACTGAATCCGACACTCCAGCGCAGTATTGAGGGAGTGCTGCGCTCAGGGGTCTCCTGGGTGTGATGTTAAAGCAAGGCCCCATTAACCCCCTCAGCTGGACGTAAAACATCCAGTGACACTTGGCTGAAGGAAAACTGGGGAGTTCTCCTGGTGCGCTGGTCAATATTTATCCCTCAACCAACATACCACCAGAACAGTCATTAGCTCACTGCTGTTCGTGGAGTCTTGCTGTGCTCAAGTTGACTGCCACGTTTCCCACACTACTACCATATTTCAAAAGTACTTCATTGGGTGTAAAGTGCTTTGGGACACCCTGAGATCGGGAACGATGCCGTATAAACGAAAGCCTGTCTGACCCTCTTCCTTTCACGGGGCATCACAGCTCATCCCATTGTCAAAAGGCGTGCTCCATCCAGCAGGGAGGTCACTATGAGGAGTAGCAGTCATGGCCGACGCTGCCCCATTTCTCTGGACCATGCGGTGCTGAAACCTTATGATGATGCTGACTGCTGAGATCAGTAACATAGCAGGAATCAAACTGAGGATCTCCATGGTTCTTCTTGGCCCAATTCCACAGCAGGGGAAGATGCTTGATATCCAGAGGCCAAGGCTAATGCTCCGGAAACACAGGTTCTAATCAATGAAAATTGCATTTAATCAGTAAAAGTTAGTTAATAATTCTAGAATTGAAAATTAGTCTCAGTAATGGTGACCATGAAACCCATCTGGTTCACTAATGTCCTTTAGGGAAGGAAATCTGCCATCCTCACCTACATGTGACTCCAGACCCACAGCAACGTGGTTGACTCTTAACTGCCCCTCTGAAGTAGCTGAGCAAGCCACTGAGTTGTAGCAATTAGGGATGGGCAACAAACGCTGACCCTGCCAGCGATGACCACATCCTGTAAAAGAACGTCCGAGCTGAGGCAACTCCTTTCAATGTCACATCGATTAGGATACAAAGTTTATCAACTCGTGGACAACTCAAGCAAAATCAGAGGCTTTTCTTTTCCTTTCTGCTAAAATTGATGTTTTCATTCAGTTGTACAGCTGAAAATCTTGCAACATCACATCTGGATTCTGAACAGGAATTGCTCCTCTGTCAGGTTTGATGCCTGATGCAATATTAAATCAGTCAGCCAGTACTGTGTATTTCAGTTATCTCTCACAATCAACCCTTTATTTCTACAAGCTAGGCTGATGTCACCTGGTTAATGGGAGCGCTACCTCTTACCTCGTGAAGGAAGGAAAGATTTACACCTGCCTTTTCAAATTGCTGAGGGGAAGTTACAATCTTCTAAAATATGCACCTATTCTGAAATATGTACCTGTTCTTGTGAATCTGAGGGTTCACGTTCACCTCTCAATTAGAAGGTGGTGGCTTCAAGTCATAAGCCTGGAGGATATAATCTTGGCTGACACTTGTGTGGAGCGCTGCACTGTCGGAGGTGCCACCTTTTTGGATGAAAGGTTAAATCGAGGTCCCACCTACCTCTCAGATGGATGTAAAAGACCCAACAGCGTTATTCAAAGAGGAGCAGGGGATTTCTGTCAACGTTCCTGGCCGATGTTTAGCCCCCTACCCAACATCGCTGGAACAGTTTAATTGGAAATGTATGCGATTACTGTCTGTTGGAACTTGCTGTGCACAGAATAGATGGTACATCTCTCTACATTACAACAGTGACGAGGAGCGTAGGAGCAGGAGGCCATTTAACCCCTCGAGCTATTCATGAAATCCTGGCTGATCCACATACCCAACTTTGCCCCATATCCCTTTGCAGCTTCAGTCGGCAAAAATTCAACAATCTCAGTTTTAAAGGTATCAAATGATCTAGCATCAATTCCTGTTTGTGAGAAAGAGTTCCGAATTTCTATCTCCCTTTGTGTGTAGAAGCGTTTCTTAATTTCACCCCTGAAAGGTCAGGCTCTAATATTTAGACTCTGCCCCACCCCCCATGTCCTAGATGCCCCAGCTAGTGAAAATAGTTTCTCACTATCTACCCTGTCTGTTCCCCTTAATATCTTGAAAGCTTTGATCAAATCACCCCTTAATCCTAGTTTGTGTAACCTCTCCTTGTCGTTTAACCTTGGGAGTCTGGGTATCGTTCTGCTAAATCAATGCTGGACTCCCTCCGAGGCTGATATATCCTTCTCAAGGTGTGATGCTCAGAACTGTTCACAGTGACTCCAGGTGTGGTCTAACCAGGACCTTGTATAACTAAAGCAAGACTCCTAGCTCCTTGGATTTTTCTTTATTCTTTCATGGGATGTGCACATCGGTGGCAAGGCCAGCATTTGTCACCCATCCCTAATTGCCCTTGAACTGAGTGGCTGGCTAGACCATTTCAGAGGGCAGTTAAGAGTCAACCACATTGCTGTGGGTGTGGAGTCACATGGCCAGACCAGGTAAGGAGGGCAGATTTCCTTCCCTAAAGGGTATTAGTGAACCAGATGGGGTTTTTACAACAATCGATGATAGTTTCATGGTCACTATCACTGAGACTAGCTTTCAATGCCAGATTTATTAATTGAATTTAAATTCCACCAGCTGCCATGGTGGGATTTGAACCTGCGCCCCAGGACATTGCTGGACTAGTAACCCAGATGTCAGGGCTAATGTTCGGGGGCTGTGGGATCAAATTCCACCACGCAAATTCAATCAATAAAAATCTGGAATTGAAAGCTCTGTAAATAGTAACCATGAAACCATCATCGATTGTTGTAAAAACCCATCTGGTTCACTAATGCCCTTTAGGGAAGGAAATCTGCCGTCCTTACCCGGTCTGGCCTACATGTGACTCCAGACCCACAGCAATGCAGTGGACTCTTAACTGCCCCTCTGAAATGGCCTGGCCAGCCACTCAGTTCAAGGGCAATTAGGGACAGGCAACAAATGCTGGCCTTGCCAGCGACGCCCACATCCCATGATAAAATGCGAAAAAAAAGTATTAAAAAAGAGCATTAGCCTGGGCCTCTCAATTATTAGTCCTCTGGAAATCAAGGCCAGCATTTCATTGGCCTTTTTGATTATTTTTCTGTTCCTGTTCATGACATTTTAATGGTGTGCACCTGGGCCCCTAAATCTCTTTGGATCCCCACTGTTTCTACAGTTCAACAAGCACTCCATTGGCTGTGAAGCACTTTGGGAATGCCCTGAGGTCATGAAAGGCGCTATAGAAATGCAAGGCCTTTTTTATTTTTCCCCTGTCACCCATGGTTTAAGGAAGTTTAAGGAAGGGAAAGCACCCAGTGGTGAAGCCCACCAGATGTGAGGACATCACATCATAATGACCTTGTGATGGCATCTATTAAGTAGTGCCAACTTCCTCGAGTGTTAGAAGTGCACTTCAGGAGGATAATTCACAAGTTTCCTCCTATGCTGGTGCTGTGTGAAATATAAATGGAAAGTGTGAGATTAACGTGATGGAAAGTTTCAAATGGAAGTTACAGAGGTGTGAATGAAAAATAAGTACTAGACATTTGGACTTGAGCCCAGGTTTGCTATTTATACATCCTAGTTTATAGTGTGCCCACACCAATGGCAGTTTTGTGTACATGTTCTGCTCCGTACAGCGACTGAAGATTCTTTCTGAGCAGCGCAGTGAAGGGGGACCATTTTTCAGGCTGATGTTTTTGGCTTTCGAGCTCTGGTCTGGAGCACTGGGTGCCAGGAGGGCATAAAGGTATATCGGATCCGGAGGGTTAGGTGGTCCTTATGTAGCCTGCCCCCTACCCTCAGATCCCAGCATTGAAGGGACAATTGTCTAACCATTGAGGTGAAACCTCTAATCACTGAGGCTTGGGCGGCTGCTGCTGAATCCATTTTCCACATTCATACAAACTCAAGACCAATTGGAGACCAGTAAATCTCTGCATCTTCCTTTGCGTTATTTCCCCTCTGCTGAGCCACCGATCCCGATCCTATTGCCCCATCACAGCCCTCCCCTCTTACCCTCCCTAATTCAAACCAACATGACCACGTCCGAGTGATATTTTGGCCTGGCGTTTCCTTGGAGATGCTTCTTGCTCCTTCCCCGGGAGAATGTTGGGAACAGACTCACTGCGTTTCTGGCCAAAGTATGTACAATGGCTCAGGGGGGGAGCAGGACCCAAGGCCATTCCAGCCACATTGCATCATGAATTGTACACACCTGAACCCTTGCCTCTTAGCAAGAAGAAAACACAGTTAAACTGGGGTGGGTTTGACTGATGTGCAAAGACTGACAACATTGGTTATGTTATTAGTGCCTCTCAGTTGGGAGCACTTTATCTCTGGTGGGCGTTTGTAGGTTCAAGTCCCACCTGAGAGAGTGCTGCATTGCCATTGGTGCCATCCTTGGAGTGATGCATTAAATTGACTCCTAACTGTCTCTCCAGCTGGATGTTCAACATCCCATAACTTGTCGAGGAAAAGGGAGTTCACCTGGTGTCCAGTACAACAATTTTCTCTTAACCAGCACCACCCAAGGTAGACCACCTCGTTGCTGATTGTGGGATCTTGCCCTGTGCAAATTGGCTGCCATGATTCCCCTCGACTGGAACACACATGATGGGCCGATTGGCTTACTTCTGAGTCATAAACGTTCTATGATCACAACAAGGGTTGCATTTATGTGAAGCTGTATTCTGAAATTTGATGAGTGCTAAATATGTCTAAGTTTCTTTATTCGTTTGTCTCATTTCCTCTTTCCTTTTCTGACTTACTCTTACTTTTTCTTCACATCCTACCTGACTGTGTATGTGAGTGTTTAGTCTTGCTGGAGAGTGAACCATCACTAGGGGTGTAGAGTTATCGCAGGAAACAGAGTTGTAGTGAAAGCCCTCTATTAAAACTCCAGGGCCTATAGTTTCAACAGAAGGCTTTCTCCATTGCATTCACTGCCAGCATATCCCTTTAGTACAATGAAGGTTTACCAGACTGATCCCTGGGTAGGTGGGGCTGCCTATGAGCAGGGACTGGGGAGACTGGGCCTGTATTCTTGAGCGTTATGAAGAATGAGAGGTGACCTCATTGAAACATGCAAAATTCTCATGGGGTAGATGAGGAGTAATTTCTTCGCTCAGAGGGTGGTGAATGTTTGGAATTCTCTGCCCCAGAGGACTGTGGAAGCTCAGTCTTTGAGTATGTTCAAGACAGAGATCAATAGATTTCTAGATATTAACGATATCAAGGGAAATGGGGTAGTGTGGGAAGATGGGTTGAGGTAGATGATCAGCCGAGATACAGTTGAATGGCAGGGCAGGCTCAAGGGGCCAAATGGCCGACACCTGTTCCTATCTCCTGTGTTCTTCCAGAACACTGAAAGCAAGAAAAGGGCAAGGGATCACCATCACCACCACAGTCGGCTTAGGAATGATATTGCCCATTTAGGGACAGGGGTTACATGTGTGTAAATCACTGAAGTTAGCAGGGCAGAGGTTTATAAATAGAGGCATAGAGTACAAAAGGAAAGAAGTTGTGTCAAACCTTTATAAAATACTGGTTCAGCCTCAGCTGGAGTAGTCTATTCAATCGTGGGCACCCGATTTCAGGAAGGGTGTGAAGGCATTTAGAAAGCAGAATGGTTGCAAGGATGAATGCTTTCAGTTGCCAGGATAGGTTGGAGATGCTGGGACTTAGAGAAGGTTGAGAGGAGATTTAGTAGAGGCATTCAAAATCGTGAGGGGGTCCGGTTAGAGCAGATAGAGAGAAACAGTTCCCACCAGCGGAAGGGCTGAGACCCAGAGGACACCGATTTAAGGGTGATTGGCAAAAGAACCAAGGGCGGCATGAGGAAAATCATTTTTGTGCAGCGAGTGGTTAGAATCTCAAAAGCACGAGTGCGGTAGAGGCAGGCTCAATCGAGGCTTTCTGAATGGAGCTGGATAGTTATCTTAAGAGAAAAAGAATTACAGGACTACGGGGGAGGGGGCAGGGAGAGTGCGACTAGCTGAGTTGCTCTTAAGAGAGCCAGATGGAGACGAAGGGCCGAATGGCCTCCTTCTGTGGAGTAACCATTCAGTGATTCTATGATTTAGTGGACCTGTGCTTGAAAGATAAAACCGTGTGGCTGGTTATTTATTATGGCTTTCAAATCCCAATGGGTAGTGTTTTTGCTAGTAGCTGTGGTATCTAAGAGCTCAACTCCTTTAAACACCAGAAGGTCTTTACGGTAAGTTGAATTCCCATGTTGCACTAATAGCTGAAGTCAGTGGGTGGAGGGTGATGGGGGTTGGGGAGTGTTTGGGGGAGAGATTTCGGGATGGAGTGGGCTCAGGTGACCCTAAATCGTCATGAAAATCCACACCGAGAGTCGCTTCTCTTAGAATAAAACTGTAGCGGTAAAAACCCAAGACAGATGGGTCAACAGAGTAAGTAATAGTTTGCGTTTGATGGGTGTGATCTGAAAAGAGAGGATAGTGCAGCTAATCAGCAAGCTGAAGATGTACTATTCTGTCATTGTAATATGTCTGTTGTGTAGATATGGAGTCTGGGCTTTGCAGCTACTGATGAGAGGCATATAGTTGCATATGACAGATGATGCCTTTTGTCAATACAAGGAATAAGGTGCCCTATAATATCATGAAGAAAGTTGCAAGTGACAGGCCTCAGCGCTGCAGTTGATTCATGTACTAAAATTGCACTAGTTTGGGCTTGATGGACAGGAACCGAAAAGAAAGTTGGTGGCTTGGAACTTATCAGAAGCACACGGGAAATGGAAAAAGCACAGATTGACCCTGCGCCCACCCAACTTCCTGCAGCTGAGGATGAGGAAATACATAGAACTTACACCAGAGAAACAGGCCATTCAGCCCCAACTGGTCCATACCTGTGATTATACCCCACTCTAGCTTCCTATCCACCTCACCGTCTTCCTCTCAACCATCTGCTGATCCTCCTATTCCTTTCTGCATCATGTGTTTATCTAGTATCACCTTAAACAAATCTACGTGATTAATCTTTGTTGTAATATGCCTTTAAGGGATTGCAGCATGACATCGCTAGAAAGGAAGTGTGTCATGTGATCCAGTTGTAGTTTCGCTTTTAAGCAGGGCGCTCACATGCACAGCTCGGCTGCAGGTGTCTTCAAAGGTTTATATCCACATGTGCCTAGACTTAATAAATGAACCCACAAAGTGTTTACCAATCCCTTCCGAGTGATTGGTGCCTTTATATCATTATAAAAACCTGACAATCAACACTACTTCTATAGGTTGCAAGTTCCACATCCTAACCACTCTCTCAGTTGGTCTAAAGATAGCATAGTGGTTATGTTGCTAGCCTAGTAATCCAGAGGCCAGGGCTAATGTTAAAGTGACATGAGCTCAAACCCCACCATTGTAGCTGGGGAATTTAAGTTCAATTAATAAATCTGGAGTTGAAAACTAGTATTAACAATGGTAATTACAACTGCTACTGGATTGTGGTTAAAAATCTGTCTATCTAGTTCACTAATGTAATTACATCTGTCAAATGTACCTGGTCTGGCCTACATGTAACTCCAGACATGTAGCAATGGGGTTGACTCTTAACAGCCCTCTGAAGTGGCCTAGCAAGCCCCTCAGTTCCAGGGTAATTAGGGATGGGCAACAAATGCTGGCCTTGCTAGTGACATCCATAGCCCATAAAAGAGGGAAGTTATATTTAGTGCCCTGGCCTTCTCAAGGGCAATTAGGGGGATGGGCAACAAATGCTGGCCTTACTGCCCACAATCCATGCTTGAATATTTTTAAAAATCTCTCAAGGAACATCTCCAAATTAGATTATTTGACCATTATCTCATTGCAATTTGTGGGAGCTTGCTGTGTGCAAATTGGCTGCTCCATTTCCTACATTGTAACAGTGACTACACTTCCTTGGCTGTAACGCATTTTGGGATGTCCTGTGGCTGTGAAAGGGGCTATATAAATGCAAGTCTTACTTCTTTTCGATCCTCAGGCTATCTTATGTTAGCTATGCATGGGGCAGGGAAGGACATCAACTGGCCTCAGTCTCCTTTGGAGGGGAAAATCAGTCAGTTCTTGGTCCTGATTGTTATCCGGTAACCCCTCTTAGCAAGTGCATGTGCGAGTGAGGAATAAGTTAAGTATTACTTACTATCTACACTCAGATATGAGTCAACATAGAGGAGGTGATGGCGTAGTAGTATTGTCACTGGGCTAGTACTTCAGGTACCCAGGGAAATTCGCTGGGGACCTGCATTCAAATCTCACCATGGCAGATGATGAAATTTGAATTAAATGAAAAATCTGGAATTCAAAGTCTAAATGATGACCATGAAACCATTGTCGGTTATCATAAAAAAACCCACCTGGTTCACCAATGCCCTTGAGGGAAGGAAATCTGCCATCCTGACCTGGTCTGGCCTACATGTGACTCCAGGCCCACAATAATGTCTTAACTGGCCTAGCAAGCCATTCAGTTCTCAAGGGCAGTTAGGGATGGACAATAAACACTGGCTCATCCAATGACACCCACATCCCATGAACGAATGAAAAAAAAACATTTTAGGGAGAGAAAATTAGAGACACAGATGGAATGAAGGGCTTTCTGCTGAGCTGAAGGTGAATTTAACAGAGCTGGCAGCCAAGAACATTAGACTTGTACTTGTCAAACAGTAGGAAAGAAATATAAGCATGTAAATAAAGAGAAATCTCACCTGTCCCAGCACACTATGTTCCCCATTGCACATACAGATCTAATTATATTAAATTATTTCTGACTAAGGAAAAGGTTCAGATTGTGAATGAAGGTCATTTAAGGAAAAATGTCATGGATTAAATCAAACATTGATTGCCCCTTGTGGCTCCTGTCAAAGTGAAATGAGGCCATTATGCCGTGCAGAGAAGGAAGGGATCTTCAGCAACCATGTCTTCACCGTGTTCAAATCTACATGACATAATTAAGCCACAACATTAACAGCTCTTGATAGTCGTTCCAGAGTTTGGTCAGCCTCTTGAAGTCGTAGCCGAGCACCCAGCACCAGCTTTCTGGTACCAACTGGCAGGCTGAAGCTGCTGAGGATTATGGGTAGGCCTAAATGAGCGTGGATCTCAATTGGCTGCCAAGCAGCAGAGCTCTCAATGGGATACAGGTCTTCGATAAAACCTTGCATTCTCTCAGTCGCCAGCATCTGAGCTTGCTACTCTATAGCCAGATGGATCACTTACAGCTATAGAAAGCTACAGTAAATTGTTTCAATTCAATCTAAGCCAAAATACAAGATAGAAATGGATTTATTTTTAAGCGTGAGCTCACCAGAATCCTTTCAGCGACTGCCTTGTGCCATTCAAGCGTTAAGCAGAAAACGGATTCATTAGTAAATATTTATTTGCCCCTAAGACCCTTTATTTGAGGGGAAAACTCTATAAACGCCACTTGCTGTTCCTCTGTGTCTCGCCTTCTCTGTCTCTGCCACCATCTCCTTTCTGGTGAGCCTTCATATCAAAGCCGAAGCTGATCTCGATTCATTGGATTCCAAATTGCTGGTCACATTTTTTTTATTCTTTCACGGGGCGTGGACATCGCTGGGTAGGCTAGCATCTATTGCACATCCCCAATTGCCCCTTGAGGAGCTGGTGGTGAGCTGCCTTCTTGAACCGCTGCAGCCCCTGTAGGTACACCCACAGTGCTGTTAGGGAGGGAGTTCCAGGATTTTGACCCAGTGAGAGCAAAGGAACGGCGATCAGGGCTAGGATCAGTGCTGGGATCTCAAATGTTTACAATTTATATAAATGGCTTGGATGAAGGGATTGAAGGAATGGTTGCCAAATTTGCTGATGACACAAAGATAAGTAGGAAAGTAGGTTGTGAAGAGGACATAAGGAGGCAAGAGAAAGATATAGATAGGTTAAGTGAGTGGACAAAGATCTGGAAGATGGAGTATAATGTGGGAAAAGGTGAAATTGTCCATTTTGGCAGGAAGAATAAAAGAGAACCATATTATCTAAATAATGAGAGATTGCAGAGCTCTGAGGTGCAGAGAGATCTAGGTGTCCTAGTGCATGAATCACAAAAGGATAGTATGCAAGTACAGCAAGTAATTAGGAAAGCTAATAGAATGTTATCATTTATTTTTCAGTTGTACAGGGCACAAGTGAGACCACAATTGGAATACTGTGTACAGAATTGATCACCTTATTTAAGGAAGGATGTAAATGCGTTAGAAGCAGTTCAGAGAAGGTTTACCAGACTAATACCTGGAATGGGAAGGTTGTCTTATGAGGAAAGGTTGGACAGGTTAGGCTTGTATCCGCTGGAGTTTAGAAGAGTAAAAGGTGACTTGATTGAAACATATAAGATCCAGAGGGGTCTTGACAGGATTGATGTGGAGAGAATGTTTCCTCTTGTGGGAGAATCTAGAACTAGGGGGTCACTGTTTAAAAATAAGGGGTCACCCATTTAAAACAGAGATGAGGTGAAATTTTCTCACTCAGAGCGTTGTGAGTCTTTGGAATTCCCTTCCTGAAAAAGTGGTGGAAGCAGAGTCTTTGAATATCTTTAAGGCAGAGGTGGATAGATTATCGGTAAGCAAGGGGGTGATAGGTTATCGGGGGTAGGTGGTTGCAGATTTGAGGTTACTATCAGATCAGCCATGATCTTATTAAATGGCAGAGCAGGCTCAAGGGGCCTACTCCTGCTCCTTGGTCATAAGTTCGTATATTGTCCCTGTGTGTCTACTGCCCTTGTCCTTCTAGATGGAAAAGGTCTTGGGTTTGGATGGTGTTGTTGAAGTAGCCCTAGTGAATTGCTGCATGTAACACACTGCCACCACTGTGCGTTGATGGTGGAGGAAGTCAACGTTTAAGGTGCTGGATGGGGTGCCAATCAAGTGGCTACTCTGTCCTGCACGGTGTGAAGTTTCTTGAGTGTTGTTTTTAGCTGCACTCATCCAGGCAAGTGGATATACTCTCATACCATCACACCTCTGACTTGTGCCTTGTAGAGACAGACAGGCTTTGGGGAGTCAGGAGTTGAGTTACTCACCACAGGATTCCCAGCCTCTGACCTGCTCTTGTAGCCACAGTATTTATATGGCTGGTCCAGTTCAGTTTTGGGTCAATGGTAACCCCCCAGGATGTTGACAGTGGGGGATTCAGCGATGGTAATGCCATTGAATGTCAAGGGGCGATGGTTAAATTATCTCTTGTTGAAGTTGGTCATTGCCTGGCACTTGTGTGGTGCGAATGTTACTTGCCACTTGTCAGTCCAAGCCTGAATATTGTCCAGGTCTTGCTGCATTTGGGCATGGACTGCTTCAGTATCTGAGGAGTTGCGAATGGTGTTGAACATTGTGCAATCATCAGCGAACATCCCCAATTCAGACCTTATGATGGAGGGAAGGTCATTGATGAAACAGCTGAAGATGTTTGGGACACTATTCTGAGGAACTCCTGCAGCGATGTCCTGGAGCTGAGATGATTGGCCTCCACCAACCACAACCATCTTCCTTTGTACTAGGTATGACTTCAACCTGCAGAGAGTTTCCCCCCTGATTCCCATTGACTCCAGTTTTGCTAGGGCTCCTTGATGTCACACTTGGTCAAATGCCGCCTTGATGTCAAAGTTAGTCAATCTCACCTCAGCTCTGGAGTTCAGCTCTTTTGTCCATGTTTAAACCAAGGCTGTAATGAGGTCAGGAGCTGAGTGGCCCTGGCGGAACCCAAACTGGGCAACAGTGACCGGGTTATTGCTGTGTAAGTGCTGCTTGATAGCACTGTTGACGACACCTTCCATCGCTTTGCTGATGATTTGCTACTTCTTGTGTACACAACATACCTGGGCAATTTTCCACAGAGCCGGGTAGATGCCAGTGGTGTAGCTGTACTGGAACAGCTTGACTAGGGGAGCGGCAAGTTCTGGAGCATAAGTCTTCAGTACTATTGCCGGGATATTGTCAGGGCCCATAGCCTTTGCAGTATCCTGTGCCTTCTGCCATTTCTTGATATCAGATGGAGTGAATCAAATTTGCTGAAGACTGGCATCTGTGATGCTGAAAATCTCAGGAGCAGGGCAAGATGGATCATATACTTGGCACTTCTGGCTGAAGATTGTAGCAAATGCTTCAGCCTTATCTTTTGCACTGATGTGCTGGGCTCCTCCATCACTGAGAATGAGGATATTTGTGGAGCCTCTTCCTCCAGTGAGTTGTTTAATTGTCCACCACCATTCACAACTGGATGCAGCAGGACTGCAGAGCTTAGATCTGATCTGTTAGTTGTGGGATTGCTTAGCTCTGTCTACCACTTGCTGCTTATGATGTTTGGCACGCAAGTAGTCCTGTGTTATAGCTTCACCAGGTTGATACCTCATTTTTAGGTATATCTGGTGCTGCTCCTGGCATGCCCTCCTGCACTCTTCATTGAACCCTGGTTTGATGGTAATGGATGTGTGGGGGGTATACCGGGCTGTGAGGTTACAGATTGTGGTTAAATAAAATTCTGCTCCTGCTGATGGCCCACAGTGCCTCAAGGATACCCAGTTTTGAGCTGCTAGATCTTTTCTGAATCTATCACATTTAGCACGGTGATAGTGCAGTGTGAAGAAGGGACTTTGTCTTCACATGGACTGTGCTGTGATGACTCCTACTAATACTGTCATGGACAGGTGCATCTGCAACAGGTACATTGGTGCAGATGAGGTCAGGTTGGTTTCTCCCCCTTATTGGTTCCCTCACCACCTGCCGCAGACCAAGTCTGGCAGATATGTCCTTCAAGAATCATCGGCTTGGCCAGTAGTGGTGCTACCGAGCCACTCTTGGTGATAGATACTGAGGTCCCCAACCCAGAGAACATTCTGTGCCCTTGCCACCCTCAGTGCTTCCTCCAAGTGGTGTTCAACATGGAGGAGGCACTGATTCATCAGCTGAGAGAGGGTAGTACGTGGTAATCAGCAGGAGGTTTCCTTGCCCATGTTTGACCTGATGCCATGAGACTTCATGATGTCCGGAGTCATTGTTGAGGACTCCCAGGGCAACTCCCTCCCAACAGTATACCACTGTGCCGCCACCTCTGCTGGGCCTGTCCTGCCGGTGGGACAGGACATACTCAGGGATGGTGATGGTGGTACCTGGGACACAATCTGTGAGGTATGATTCAGTGAGCATATATCAGGCCGTTGCTTGACTAGTCTGTGAGACAGCCCTCCCAATTTTGGCACAAATCCCCAGATGTTCATAAGGAGGACTTTGCAGGGTTGACAGGGCTGGGTGTGCCAATGTCATTTCTGGTGCCTATGAATATGCCAGGTGATCCAGCCAGTTTTATTCAGGGAGAAAGTCTAGGGCCTGGTGGGCTAGTGGGAGGGAGGAAAGCGGCAGAAGCAGCTGAATGGATTGCCTCAATCTTAGCGAGAAAGACAAGTCCATGAGTTCCTCATACTTGTTGTTCAGGGTGAGGGTGGAGGGGGCAGTGGAAAGGGGGTTAAGCAGATGCTTTGCGGTAAAGAGAAGCCAAGGACTATCTTCGATTTTCAGGATGATGAGCGCTTTTGGTAGAGGAGAGCAAGATCCATTAGTGCATCAGGTTCGGTCCAAACAAATCTGGCGATGAGCAGCGAATCCAATTTTCCACTGTAAACCATCACGCCTGCAGCCCTTGGACTTAAAGGAGCCGAGACGAGGTCACGCCGGGAGAAACGACCAGGGTGAGAAAGAGTAATGGTTTTAATGAGGACAAGGGCATCAAACATAGGCCAGAATTTTCCAGCCCCTCGCGCCGGTGGGATCTTCCAATGCCGCCGACGTGGATGGACATTTCAATGGCCCCACACGGGGGAACCCGCCGTGGGGAGGATTGGAAAATTCTGGCCATAGATTCAGACCTTGTGACAATAATTTTATTTCGGACAAGAGGTTTTGAACTGCGCGGAGAGGCTCCTGATCCGAAATCCCTCTGAAAGGTCTGGTAAAATGCATTGAGTTATCAAAATGGATTTGGTCTTCAGGGCATTGAGGAATGTGGAATAAACGTATGGTCTCGCCAGCAAAGGGCATGTTCTGAGAACAAATTGGAAAAGTAAAACTAAACCCTTCAGCTAATCTGCTGTCTTTTAATTGTTGCTGTCCGTGCATTGTTTTGCACTGTAACTCCGTGGAAATGCAGGATTTATTTTCACATAAACATGGGCAATTTTTGGATGAAGGTGTTAGGATTTATGTGCAGTCTCTAAACAAACTGGAAACATAACAAGCTGAAAACAAATTGGCAAAGAACAAACTTGCATTTATAATTCGCGCTGAGGAGGGGATTCAGTTGAGATCCTTAAGATTATGAAAGGGTTGTTAGGCTAGAGGTGGAGAAGATAGGCTGAATTTTCTGTGGCTTGTGGAGGTGGGTTGAGCAAGGGTGGTGGGGGGGTTGGGCGGCGGTGGTGGGAGGGGGAGGGGGGTCCCAATTAGACCAATTAAATTGCCCATTAGGGTATTTGTCAGAAGCCAAATGGAATTTTCCAGAAAGCAGTTGGGTTCTGTTTCCCCCACCACCATCACATGTCCCCCCCCCCGAGTGAGGTAGAAGCCTGGCCGATGAATTGAGGGACCCTTCCGGGCCAGATCTGGGAGCTATCGATGCCTTATTGAATTTACCTCTCCTTTCCCCACTGCCATATTGCTGCTGGTTGTCCTGTGAAGGGGTTCCCAGATCCGGAAACGATGGCCACTTTTTATTTTTAATCTTTGAATAATAATTCAGCGGGTGCCTTCATCTTGAGACATCCGCTTGTTCTCCTACCTACGTCGGTAGCTCCTACCTCTAATGGTGGGGCTCCCAGTCTTTAAGTGCTGGAGCAGTTACAGCCTCAGAACCCTGGCAGTCATCCTTAAATAGATGGGACTCCTGCAAGCGGTCAGTTAATTGGTCACCTCCTCAAAAATTGCCCTCTGGTTCCTGGCACTGACATTTGGGTGTTCCGACTTCCATTTCTTCCCGATGACAGGGCCTGGATGTTAATGTTATGGTAATTGTAGAGTTAACGTTAAGGATAAACAGGTGGAGGGTATTGATTGATTAAGTATATGGAGCACATATAAAGAGGGACTGCTGGCTCACTGGGTTGGGGATGGATACTGAGGCTCCCCAACCCAGAGCACATTCTGTGCCCTTGCCACCTTCGGTGCTTCCTCCAATAAGTGCTCAAAATGGAGGAGTAATGGTCATCAGCGGAGGGTATCATCAGCTGATAGGAGGCAGACATATGTAATGCTGCATTCTGTAAGTAAACAAACTATCAAGAAAAGGATTGTCATCTAGTTTCAGACTTTACCAATTGGTTTGGGATCCATTTATCAATGGCAACAAAAATTCAGCTCAAGGTTGTGCAGGGGACCAAGACTAGGGACTATAAATATGAGGCGCTCACTAATAAATCCAATAGGGAATTCAAGATAAACCTCTTCACCAAGAGACTGGTGAGAATATGGGAACATAGATTAGTTGATGTGAAAAGCAAAGATGCCTTTCAAGGGGAAGCTAGATGAACACACGAGAGAGAAAGGAATAGAAGGCTATGTTGATAATGTGAGATGAAGAGGGTGGGAGGAGGCTCAGGTGGAGCATGGACCAGTTGGGCCAAATGGCCTGTTTCTGTGCTGTAACTGCTATGTAATTCCGTGTGAAATTCCAGCTGAAGGATTATATCATTTGAAGGACTACCCTGCCTTACTGCTCCGAGATCATTTTGCCAAAGATCCAGCGGAAGCAGATGTGTCAGAAATGAAGGCCAACACAGGCAACCTCAACGTGCACACAAACAAGATTACGAAGACAAGGAAATCATGTTCCTGACCTTCAAATCAAGCAACCCAATTTAATAATCTTATAATTTTAAAGCAGGCGAAAAGAGAGAGAGAGGGAGAGAGAGAGAGAGAAACCACTGCCACTTATTGGAAAATTAAATCTCAGAAGGGAAACAAAGGAGAAAAATGAGCAACAACCCTATTAGAGGAGAAGATTTTTGTTCAAATCCAATAGAGGTGGCCAGGGACAAGCAGAAAAAATATAACTAGCGTCAACCCATGGTGCAACATGCACGCTCCACTAACAATTCTGCCCTTGGAACTAGGCCCAGAAAAGCGTCCCGAGGGAAATTGCTAAGAACACTGCACGCTCTGATTTCCTGGTGTTCAGCTTAGTTGTTCTCTAAAGCTTACAGAATTATTTACAGCCTGGTATATATTATTTTACCTTGGCAGAAATGAATTTTGATTGAAACTGCGACTCTTCAAGGGAGGGAAAAAAAAAAAATATCGCTTCTACTTTCCACTTGTATTGAAGGTCACTGAATCCCATCTCATCAATAACCTTCAATGCTTTGTAATGGGGAACGGGAGTAATGTAATAGAGTGCGATATTTCTTGATGCTTAAAGTTCAGGCTGCTGTGCTGCAGAAGCAGCGAGAGTTGTACTTAGTGCGTTAGTCTCAAATTTCCTTTCTGTTTCTTTCTTCTCTCTCCCTTCTCTGCAAGTCCCCCCATCCCTCTCTCTCTCTTAAGGGCAATACCTCGCCCCATTTTTATTCTGCCTTTCACAGCATCTGAAGCAGTTTACAGACACTGTTCAGAAACACAGCAGCCAATCTGTGCACGGTAAGCTTGTCCAAAAAGTGGCAACACAATCTGTTTTGGTTTTGAAGCGGGAAGTGAAGGGTTACCAGAGCTCGTCGTGTTTTTTTCTCTGTGGACGTGTCACCTGTGTTGGACGGGACAAATGTGATCATACAAAGAGACACTAATGTGATCTTACAGGACACAAATCTGGGGGGGAGATGGCTGTAACGTCGCTGGGCTAGTAATCCAGAGGCCCAGGCTAATGCTCTAGGGACAAGGGTTCAGATCCCGCCACGGCAGCTGGTGGAATTTAAATACAATTAATAATCTATAATATAAAAGTCTCAGTAACGGTGACTATGAAACTACCATCAATTGTTGTAAAAACCCACCTGGTTCACTAATGTCCTTTAGGGGAAGGAAATCTGCCCTCCTTACCCGGTCTGGCCAACGTTTAACTCCAGACCCACAGCAATGTGGCTGACCCTTAACTGCCCCTCTGAGATGGCCTAGCAGGCCACTCAGTTCAAGGGCAATTAGGGATGGGTAACAAATGCTGGCCTTGCCCGTGACGCCCACATCCCCATGAAAGAATAAAGAAAAAACACGTGATTATACAAAGGGACATTTCCTCCTGAAACTGCTATATAAACGAACCTGCTACAAATAAAAAATGTTCGAGAGACTTCTGTTCAGTGAAGGCTCCCCCCACCCCTGCATGCGTTGTAATAAAGACTTTCCGACTTCAGCTTACTCCAGACCCCTAGTGGCTTGTGCCCTACAAAACTACTTGAGGGATAAATGTTTGCCGGGGAGCCAGGAGAATAGGACTGCAGAATCTTTTTACATCCTGCCTTCCAACAGCAGGGTTTGGAGCTACAGCGTCAGTGCTGCACTGACGTCTTAGCTCAGATCTCCAGTGTGGGCCTGAACCCAGCACCTTCGTGTTCAGAGGCAAGGGAGTGACTATCGAGCAAGGACTGGCATCTGCTAGGCTGGCTATCTGGTTTGTTAATTAGTATGAATTCCTTCCCTCCACAAAGATATCTATCATGCTCCATTATATATACCAGCAAAAGTGCGACATTCCGAGTTTAGGGGAATGCTTCGTCGACTGGTCACGTAACGTTAGGTGCTGAGTTATTCTATGCCTGGCTACACTTGCAGCTCCTATTACAGCCACAGCCCTTTGGAATCATGAGGCAGTCACCATTTTCAGTCTTTAATAGATGGCACATCATAACATATTGCCTCAGTCTAACATCAAACAGGCAGCAAAATGAGAAAGATGAAGCTTTTTCCACACCAGTGACTGTGGAGACCAATCAGCATAGGTTCTTCACACCTCGGGTCTAGTTCAGCCATATTATTATTGTCACTGTAATCAGCCCCAGGAATTAAATGATTTGCTCCGGTTTCCCAGTCTCAATTTGTTTTTATCACTTTGCTCAACAGTTGCCTCAACTTCAGCAGAAGTGTTGACTCTTACTAGGTCACCGATCCATCAGTGCCAGAGGCGTGCCACTAACTCAGCTCAGTGGTGCCCTTTGCAGGTTGGGAGTTGGTGTTGAAACTCAGGCAAGTAGGAAGAGCAGCATCAGACAGTGCTGTACCAGCCCAGTAACGTCTCAATTCCATGCTGTATCAACCACTGTTGCATCAAACCTATATACTATGTTAGACCTGTGGTGTGTTAGACACGACCTGTGGTATATTAGACACATGCTGAATTAGACCTGCGCTGTCTCAGGTCAGGGCTGCATCAGACCTGTGCGGTATCTAACCTGTGCTGTAATAGACCCAGGCAGTATTAGACTTATGCTATGATGTTCCACATCAGGCCAGTGCAATATTAGACCAGCGCTGTATTAGATCTGTGCTACGTAAATATCAGTGCTATTTCAGGCCTATGTGGTATTAAACTAGTGCTGTGTCGGACATATACCGTATTAAAATTGTGTTATATGCCGCCTTCTCTGTCAGACCCATGCTGTATCAGGCCCACGCTGTATCAGACAGGTTATATAACAAACCCACTCGTTGTAACACACCAGTGCTGTATCAGAACTGAGAATATTGAATTCTGCCTGGCTACAAAAACAGGAATGGTTCTCGTCCACGAGGCTGGTATCCCGACTTTAATGAACGACAAAAAAACTCTAAACTATCCATTCTTCAAAATGAACACCATGAATAATGAAGTGCCGAATAATTAGCATGTAATATATGCTAATGGAATCACTAGTGCAGGTTTGTAGAGCAGCCTATTGAAAAATATGTTAATTGGCAAATACAGTTTCCATTTATTTCTGTGTCTCGTTATATGCTTTCCCTCTTGGCTTGATTTTCTTTTCGTCTGTCGAGGACACAGGTCCTCTTCAACTGGAAATGTCCTCCTTTGTTCCCCAGGCTTCTGGGCACCATCAGATTTCAGGCTGGTGCCATTCTAAGTTGGGCTATCTGAAAGGTTGGCAATGATGATTTTTTTCCCCCTCTTTTTGCTGTGGGGAAAGTCCCTGGTTTTTTCCCCTCAGCTTCCTCTCATGGCAAAAATCGCTGTGATTGGCAACTTGTTGCGTGAGAAAGAAAGACCTGCATTTATATAGCGCTTTTCACAACCACCAGGAATCTCAATGTGCTTTACAGCTAATGAAGTACTTTTTGAAGTGCAGTCACTGTTATGATGCAGGAAATATGGCAGCCAATTTATGCACAGCAAGCTCCCACAGGCAGCAATGTGATAATGACTGGGTAATCTGTCTTTTTTTTGTGATGTTGGCTGAGGGATAAATATTTGACCAGGACACCGGGGATAACTCCCCAGCTCATCGTTGAAACAGTGCCACGGGATCTTTGACATCCATTCGAACAGGCAGATGAGGCCTCCGAAAGATGGCGCCTCTGACAGTGCAGCACTCCCACTGTGCTTCACTGGAGTGTCAGCCTTGATTTTTGTGCACAAGCCCTGGTGTGGGATTTGAACCTAGAAGCTTGTGATTCTGAGAAACTGAGCCACAGCTGACACAAAGACAACAGCCAATGACTGCATCTCCCCATTCCATGGTGTTTCACTGTGTTGCCCCCTTAATGTTAATGCCTCTCTTCTTTCATGCAACAACCTGCACTTACATAGTGCCTCTATCGTCACCTCACTTCACAAGAGAGTTACCAAACAAAAACTGGCCACATGAGGACAGGTCCTCGAAGGTTTACTCAAAGAGGTAGACTTTAAGGAGCATTTTGAAGGAGGACATGGAAGTAGAGAGATAGAGAAGCTTAGGGAGGGGATTCCAGAGCTCCGGGCCCAGGGAGCTGAAGGGACAGCCGCCACTGGTAGAGTACTCCTGTTTAAAAGGCAGATATCCATCAAGCAGCAGAAGACATTCTGTGAATCATCCACTCTTCCCTTCAGGATCCTCTCCCTGTCCAGAAGCTGAGACCGTTACTGGGAGAAAAACCCAGCTCTTAAGTGCAGGCTTCAATAAGCATCCACCAGCTCTCCATTCACCCTGAAGCTTTTCCTGGTTGATCCTTTCTCACATTGTCAATCCAGTCTCTCAGAATCTAATAGCGTCACTGCTTTTTACCCATCTATCCTGCCACGAATTAAATAGTTACCTGGCCTAGACTATCAGGAACTGGGCACCTATTCATCAACATGCTGCCAGGAATCAGATGAATATTCCCAGGAGGGAATCATCAAGAGATAGAAATATCACATCACCGACAGCCGCGTCTACCACTAAAATGTGGAACCTCACCCCCTCTAAACTGTTCTGAAAATGAGAAGGGGGTCATTCAAACAGCACAGTCACATTAGGACACCAACCCTCAAGGAGATGGAAGAAATGATTTAGGATGTGAACCTGTTTAAATTGGGGGGCTTTTTAAGATAAGGTGAATCAGGAAATATTGTTTCGACTATGGTTAGTGAGTTGGTAACTTCAGATGAAAGCTGAGGCTTTGCAGAATTTTTTTTGCGCAGTGGATTGTCAGGAATTCACTCTCGGAAACAGTATAGGAGGCAGCTTCCAGAACAAGGGAAAGGGATTTTGAAAAAGAAAAGTTTGAAAGGCTATTAGCAAAAGGTCGGGAAATGGGACCAGCTCGATGGTTCTCATAGAAGCTAGCTCAGGCACGATGGGCTGAATGGCCTTCTCCTTGTTAATTCTATATTAGTTGTGTTTAACTGTATGTAGGTGGAGGGCATTGATTGGGATGGCACTTGAGCACATAAAAAGAGACACTTAATGAAACTGAGATGCGATTGAGTTAGGAGATATATGCTTGTAATGTTCACTCTGTAAATAAATGTAGGACTGAACAAAAGTTGGCTCCAGTATCATCCTTCACCAACTGGCTTTTTAGAAAAAAAAACCCTCCTATGCTGTAAAACTCTGTAGATGAGGCACACATGGGAGAGAGGCATTCTCCCGCTCCCTTCTCGCAGAGAGCTAATGGCATTTTTCAATAAAAGAAACTGGCATTTACAACCTCAATTTAAGCTGAACTGGAGCTAAATTTAGATGATCCCAAAATAAACCTGTCAACTAAACCTAGATCCGTTTCAATTGGCTCTTTCAATCTGACACCCACCTCAGGTCACGCTCCCAGTTCCTTTCCAACGCTTGTTGGATATATATTTAATGCACCATTCCTCTGTTTCCCAGATTTACATCCACCTGAAAGCTTTGACATTAATTGAACCACTTGCAACTTATGCTCTGCTCCCTTAATTCATTTGCTTTTAGACTACGATGCTACATCAGGCCAGTTTGCTCAATATTAATACCCAGGGCTCATTACTGCACCACAGTAAGTACTGGAGCCTTTTCCAGTTGTTGAATGCCTCCGCTGAGAACGTTAGGGAGACCGCCTCTGCTCCCTCCATGGCCGGCGCTATCCGGGATTTTCTGAAGGCAGGTCATGTAAGATGCCTGCAAGCCATCTTCGTCTCGTTGCTTCCGCCATTTGACGGTTGCACTAATGGGTGTAAGACTCCCAAGTGCATAATCTAATGTTACATTCACACACCAGCATGCTTTATAATACTTTGGACTTGTCTGCAAGCATTTCTCAAGCACAACAGGGACCAATAAATGCCTTTTCAGCAAAGTTGTGCTCGGGAAAAGTTTATTTTTAAAACTTTTACTAGTTAGGATACAGTGCCAACCAAAGCAATGTGTAACACCACAGTGAAAAATACATTAACAAGCAAAATACAACCTGGGTATATAATATACATTATAATAGCAACAGCAGCTGGCATATGTATAGTACCTTGGAGATATTAGGTGGTGGTGTCTTACAGTTCACTCAGGGAGTTTAAGTTGCTATGGTAACATGCACTTTTACATGCATGCTACAGCCTGGAGCTATGAATAGTGATGGTAGAGGCTCCAACATTCTTTTCATCACACGGCTGACCAGGAATCTCTCCTGCTCTTACTGCCTGGCATTGGCAGGATGTGCAGGTTAACACATAACCTGCTTGGCCTCATTAAGAACGTGCATTCCTTAATTGGCCATCAAGTGCCTCGGAGTGGGACTTGAACCCAGAGCTTCTCGCTCAGAGGAAGGACACCACCCAGTACGCCACAAGATATTAAGACAGGTGATCAAAAACTTGGTCAAAGAGGTGGGTTTTAAGGAGAGACAAAAAGGACGGGGAGAGGTGGAGAGGTTTCTGAGGAAAAGTTCAGAACTTAGGACGACTTAGACAATGGAATAGATCATCATGGATTGGGATGCTAGGCTGATTAGTCCCAATGGGCCCAATATCCTTGTCTCAACCTTGACTGTCCTAGCATTGTTGTATCTGATTAGTTAATGGATGTAGCCTTTTCCACCATCTTCACATCTTTGAATGTGTAACCTATTGCCTATTCTCCATAGTTATGAATTTGATGCTGGCTATTAGTAAATGCATGAGAGTGATTCACAGAGCTGGCCCTTTGCTCTCTTTTGCCCTGCAGAATGTACAGGACAGAAAAGGCTGTTCAGTGTAACGGGTCCAGGGTTGGTGTTAATGCTCCACACGAGCCTCCTCCCACATCCCTTCATCAAACCTTTCCAATGTGTCCTTCTATTCCTTTCCCTGAGGCTGCTTAAAGCATTACCACACCCACCACACTCCCCAACCCCACAGCAAGACTGAGCATGTGAATTCATGCCAGGGCTTTATGCTCCCTCCACGGCGTGTCTCCCCACCCCCCCACCCCCAACCTCTAGCAGATGTGGCGAGCCATTTAAATCTTCATTCAGTTCGGCAGGACCATAATATCCCGCTGGGTGGGAGGGGCCCTAAAATCCTGCCCCACATTTCTGAAGGATCGCGGATTACATTGGAACACCGGGTCCTGCAGCTATAAGCGACTCTGCTCCTATCCCTGAGTCAGCACTGTGGGTGCACTGGTGGGAGGGAGCAGGGGTGGGAAACATCCCTTGGACAGGCACACAAGGTATACGAATATAACTTTATATTGAGTAAAGGAATCAATTTGGTATGGATAGTTTAAAGGACCAGGCAGGGGGCTCTAGAGAAAGTTCTATGGACAAGTGCAAATGTAAAGACATGGAAGTTATTGTTGAGCAATGGCATTCAGTTTATCTTGGCATGTAGCATTTTGTAATTATTTTATATGCCAAAAAGCACTACAAATGTTCGCAAGGATGCACTTGAACATCTGCTGTCCTTGCTATAGTGTGCAATTGTTCAATTGTTCTGTTTTTGATTATGTTCCTCTGATAACTGATCTATGCTCATTATGCTTGATTGGTTGAGCCTGGGTGTGGACTCAGAGCAAAGTAAACAGGCACCACAGAAGCCACTAGAAGCTGAGCTGTAAGCATGAGTGCAGACATTTTGTGATTGCAGAGATATTTTAAAACTCTTGTAAATAAACCTGTTGCACACTTAGAAACTAGACATTAGTCTATCTCTGAGATATACAATAGATACCTCATAATGGGAGAGAGAATTGACTGCGAGAAGGAATTTCCAAGGGCCAGACCAGCCTGTTAAAATCCCCACTGCTCTTATGTTTGAAGGTACAATTTTAATATAATTAAAGATGTTTATTTCTCCATACCTGACAAACACTTCACCTATTACTGTGAAGGGAAAGGTTTGAGGCTAAGGCTACAGCACCTAATTTATTATGTGCAACAACAACTTGCATTTATATATTTTTTTATTCATTGGATGATGGCATCACTGACTAGGCCAGCATTCATTGCCCTTGAGAACTGAGTGATTTGCTAGGCCATTTCAGAGCCAACCACATTGGAGTCACATATAGGCCACACCAGGTAAGGATGGTAGATTTCCTTCCCTAAAGGGAATTAGCAACCCTTTTTTATTTAATTCAAATTTCACAATCTACCATGGTGGGATTTGAACCTTTGGTCTCTGGGTTACTAGTCTGGTGACAATACTACTACACCACTGCCTCCCCTGATACATAACACCTTTAACTTGGTAAGACATCCCAAGGAACAATTACCAAACAAAATTTGAGGCTGAACAACACAGGCAATTGATAGGGCAGGTGGTCTAAGAGATAGGTTTCCAGGAGTGTCTGAATAGGGGGAAGAGAGGGAGATGGAAAGATTTAGGGAGGGGATTCCAGAGTTTAAAGCCTCACCAGCTGAAGGCATGGCCGCCCAAAGAGGAGAGACTAAAATCGGGAATGTACAAGGGGCCAGAATTAGGGGAGTGCAGAGACCTTGGAGTGTTGTGGGACTGGAGCAAGTTACAGAGATAGGGAGGACAGATGCCCTGGAGGGAATTGAAAGTAAGGATGAGAATTTTGTTCAGATTGCTGCAATTTGCATAATTTTTTTATAGCGCCGTGCCCACTTAGTGCGATTGTGCACAAGCGCGTAATTGTGCAGTTCAGAACCAAGATAGAAAAATAAGGCTCCGATGCTGAAATAATTCGCCTGCCTCCCTCCCCTGTTGGCTCACACTGCACAGAACTGGAACAGCAACGGGCCTATTGAAGATAAGGCCGACTGAAGTCATGACTTATCGCAGCCTCAGATCTCGATGTGTTTAAATAAACCCCTCTGTTCTGCAACACCCACAGTGCTTTCTGAGCCTCTGCAATTTCTTCACATCTTTTAAAAAAACCTTTAAGGGTTTTGTTGTGCTGATCTGTGCATTTCCCTGCAAGGTTTTCTGATAAATATGTTTGGCTAATTTACGCTGGAAGCCCGCTTAATGTTCTCACCAGAGAATGTCATTTAAAGTGGATTTATGATGCTTTCAGTTTAGTCGTTGATGCAAGGATGTGCTGCGCTGCTATGCAAAGCACTTTGCATAAATAACCAGCCAGATTAGGAATCGATGGTTGCTTTTGCTCTCCATTCATTGCTAAATACACACTTGTACTCCCGAAGGTGAGGAGGGACAATACTGCAACACCGTCTGCCATTGCAGTTAGCAACCTGGAGGAATTAGCGATCTTGTTAGTCTCCCCTAGGTTACATTCTTAGCATCAAGCATTGCGACCCATGTTACGATGGCGTTTGGGTTTTGGTTCCCTCGCCTGCCGCTTCCTCCAATCGCCTGCTCACCCCCTACCCACACCAACACCCCCCCGCACCCCCACAATACCCCATGCCCGATTCCCATGGCCTCAAATCAGGTCGTGAGCAGGGAACTAATCCCTGCAGTAGCAGGGAGATCATGCAACATACAGTGAGGATCCGCGGCACCGTCAGAGTTTGTGGGCATTGCAGGAGGGGTTTCCATGGCAACAGGCCTCCTTCCTGAACTGCCGCCACCCGTGTGCATGGTCCGATACGACGAAAACTTGCATTTATATAGCGCCTGTAAAATGCCCCAAGGCACGTCACGGGATCATTCTAAAGGGAATGAGACACTGAGCCACATAAGGCGAGGTTAGGGCAGGTGGCCAAAAGCTTTGGTCAAAGAGGTGGGCTGTAAGGAGCATCCGTAAGGAGGGACGTGAGGTAGAGAGGCCCAGGGGCTTCGGGAGGGAATTCCAGAGTTTGGCGCCCAGGCTGCTGAAGGCGGGCCCGCCAACGATGGAGCGATTAAAATCAGGGGTGCTTCGAGAGGCCAGAATTAGAGGAGCACAGATATCTCGGGAGCATTGCGGAGATAAGGAGTGGCAAGGTGACGAAGGGGTTTGAAAGTGAGGATGAGAATGCTACTGAGCGTCTCTAGAGGGCAGTCAGGAGTCAATCATATTGGTGGGGGACTGGAGTCACATATAGGTAAGGATGCAAGATTTCCTTTCTTAAAAGACATTAATGAACCTGACGGTTTCTTAAGACAATCCAAAATGGCTACTTTTTGCTTTCCTATATTATTTTTAATACAATGTTCAAATTCTCAAACTGCCCTGGTGGGATTTGAACACTACTAAATTAGTTCAGGCCTCTGGATTACTAGCCCAATATCACAACCGCTCTGGTGACGTGGCCCCTAATAGATGGTGATCCTGTAGGTCACCAGAAACCCGAATTCGGCAGATGAATGTCTATCAAAATCAAAACGTAAATGTGTATGTTGAAGGGGAGCGCCTGGATTTTTTTTCCTTAGGTTCTGGCCAAGCCTGTGTTAGCTTGATAACTGTCGAGTTTCTCGATTAGAAGTTTGTGAGTGAGAGTCCCAAGCCAATGGTTTGAGCACACAATGCAAATGGATAGCCAAGAGTGGTACTGAGAGAGCGTTTCTTAAGGTGAGGCATGAAAGTGAGCCCCCACCTGACTTGTTTTAAATAGATAGTAAAGATCCCCTGGCAATCTTCAAGAGAGAGTAGGGAGTTCCACTGGTGCCTTGGCCAGAATACTGCCCTCAACAGCAACAAAAAAAAGAAAGACTTGCATTTATATAGCACCTCTCATGGCCACCAGCCATCTCAAAGTGCTTTACAGCCAATGAATGAATTTTTTTGAAGTGTAAGTTGTAGCATAAGGGTCTGGCACGTATGGGTGTTAATGTGGGACTGAGTATAGTACCGCCCACACAGTGATGTAAGAGAACACATGGCCCACACCTAGGGGTCAGTGTGGTGTTGGACAGAGCTGCGTGCAGACCTAAGCGTGGAGACAGCTCCTAGTTTGTACCCGTTACTGTACATTTGTAAATGGTTCTAGTAGTTAATAAAGATTTACAGTTAACCTGCTCAAAACCATGAAGACTTTATCAAAACTTATCAAAATGTAACCAACGCCCCACAACATGGTGGCAGCTCATAGAAAAAGCCCAAGACCTCGATAAAATGCAGAGACAAGCTGAAATGCTGGAAGGCTGATTCAAAATTCGACAAAGCATCCTGACCTGAAAAGAAGCTCCCAGAAGCAGAAGGGCAGAGGAAACATCACCAGGAAAAAAAAGCTCCAGAGAAAGGCCAGCAAGCTGAGGGCAGCAATTTTAAATTCCTTACTGCAGCACCCCACAGCATCAATCACTGCTGTAATGTGAGATCAGAATGGCCACTGTGCTTGCCTACATAGGAACAGGCGGAGGCCATTCAGCCCCTTCAGCCAGTTCTGCCTTTCAATTAGCTCATGGCTGATTACATCTTAACTCCATCCACTCATCATGTTTCCATAGCCCTTAATACCCTTACCAAGCAAAAATCTATCAACCTCAGTGTTGAAATTTTCAATTGACTCCCAGTCTCATTAGTTTTTTTGGGGGGAGGGGGTTCCAGATTTCCACTGCCCCTTTGTGTGAAGAAGTGCTTCCTGGTATCACCGCTGAATGGCTGAGCTCTCATTTTAAGATAATGTCCTGTTTTTCTGGACTGTCCCCACCAGAGGAAATAGTTTCTCTCTATCCAGTTGGCTGGAACAGTACGTGGCCAATACTTGCGCTACACAAGTGCCAGGCAATGACCATCTCCAACAAGAGAGAATCTAACCATCGCCCCTTGATGTTCAATGGCATCACCATCACTGAATCCCCCACTATCAACATCCTGGGGGTTACCATTGACCAGAAACTGAACTGGACTAGCCACATAAATACAAGAGCAGGTCAGAGGCTAGAAATCCTGTGGCGAGTAACTCACCTCCTGACTCCCCAAAGCCTGTCCACTATCTACAAGGCACAGGTCAGGAGTGTGATGGAATACTCCCCACTTGCCTGGATGAGTGCAGCTCCCACAACACTCAAGAAGCTCAACTCCATCCAGGGCAAAGCAGCCCACTTAATTGGCAACCCATCCACAAACATTCACTCCCTCCACCACCGTTGAACATGGTAGCAGTGTGTACCATCTACAAGATCCACTGCAAAAACTCACCAGTAAATATATTTAGCTTCCCTCTATGTTTATGATGGTACCACATGGCCATTGGAGGAAATCCCATTAATCCCCTTTCACCAGGTCATTGTTGAAATGATCTTGGAAGTTAAGGTGGGATATTCCTTTAAATGATGTAGTCCTTAGTCTTCAATTTTACATAGAATTACACTGTATTTAAAGCATTGAAACTGGCCATTGGTCTATATGCCAGTGCTTGTGTTCCACACAAGCCTCCTGCCACTTAACTTCATCTCACCCCATCAGCATATCCTTCTACTCTTTCTCCCTTATAGTGTTTATCTAGCCTCCCCTTGAATGATCTATGCTATTCGCTTTAGCTACTCCATGTGGCAGTGAGTTGCACCATTTTCAGCACTCTCTGGGTGAAGACGCCTCTCCTGAATTGTGAGCTTGCTGTGCACAAATTGGCGGCAGCCTCTCCTACATCACAACAGCGCCTACGCTTTGAAGTACCTCATTGGCTGTTAAGCGCTTTGTGACATGGTGTGGTCGTGAAAGGTTCTATATAAATGCAAGTCTCTTATTTGGAATTCCTTATTGGATTTATGAGTGACTCTGTTGAGAGGGCACGACGTTTTGAGCGTTGATGGGGAGTTGATGGGTTATTGCTGCATACATGTTCTACAGGAGGAGTTGAAATCTAATCTATGGTGGGTTAAGCACGGATTGTGAGAGGGTTCATTTGATGCAAGGAAATGCTCTGCCTTCCATCATTTTAGCTGAAGCCAGGCTATTAGATGAGATGTTGAAATGTTATCAGTTACAGTACAAGCCAGTTAATGAGAATATCTGATTAAAGGGACCATTTGCTCTGACACAGATTAATTTTCTGTATATTCTAATGCAGGTACAGGTGATTTACAGTAATGTCTTAGCCTTAAGCATTGCCATTTGGTAACAAAGAACTAGTCAATAGACTGTGGCACAGCACACAAGGAATCAGCTGAAGTGCAGTTAGAGGACAGGAAAATAATTAGACCTGATGTAGTTCGGGTACCTGTTTTAAACTCATTCAATCAGATACATCCATGATAAATTCCTATAGTGGCAACTGCTTTAAGTTAACCTGTCACTGCAACTATACCCTCCCACCACTCATGGTGCTGTTGTTGGCTGGTTTAACAGTTGAAGACTCTCCAATTGGGCTCAGTGTCTCTAGGCTAGTGAAAATTAATGTTGGTCAGGGTTCCTGAACATACTTGCTGTTTAATCATTGCAGCAGAGATCTGGGGACACCAGGGTGATGCCTCCCTCCAACACACTGTATATTAATTGTATTTAATTCTATGCTGGTGGTGGGATAACAGAGGATTCACTTGAGCCCCTATAAATAGACTGAAACTGTGGTTGCTGGGGTAGGACGTGCTTGCTTGTAGTCTATAGCTGTAAATAAATGCCCATGCAAGTGTGTAAAGGTTGGCTCCGATTATAGACTTCATCAGCTGGCTTTCTAGGCCTGAGCATGGGTGAATACACAACTAATACATGTGGAATAGCAAGTTAGATGAGGTTGTTGTCCTGTCATGTTGTGGAAGGACTTGCAGGCTGGTTAAATCTTATGGGTCACAGTGTAAACACTCCTTCCAAGACCATAACCATCTTTATAGCAGCCGACAGGATGGTCAGTCCTAACGCTGTACAGTTCTGTAAGAGCTGAGGGTTTGACGGACTCCCACAACCCATGTTATGTGCAGAGGTTTGCAAAAAGAGAGAACTTATATTTCTACGGCCCCTTTCATGAGCTCAGGACGCCCCAAAGGGTTTTACAGCCAAAAGGACTTTTGGAAGGGGAGCCATTGTTGTAATGTAGGAACTGCAGCGACCGGTTTACACACAGCAAGATCTCACAAGCAGCGATGTGACAGGAACCAGATAATCTCCTTTAGTTTAATGATGCTGTGGGATGAATATTGGCCAGGGCGGACTCTTGAGGGAAAGTACGCCACAGACTATGTGCGTCCTGTCGAACACAGTTCAGATGCAGGGTTGTTGTGGGAACCTCTGACGAAAGGTCATCGGCTCTGCTTCTTTCCCCACGGATGCCCCCCTGACCTGCTGAGCGTTTTCCAGCACGATTCTGCTTCGATTTCAGACCCTGAGCATCAGCAGGATTCTGCCTTCTGCTGGGAGGTGGTTCATTCGAGAGATTCTCCGATGCACTGTGTGAAAATCAGGAGTGACGAGCTCTCGCTGTCTCCCTCAAGTCACACTCGAGGAATAATTTCAATCTAGATTTACCGCTTTCATCAAGGAAATGCATTGAGCAATTTTCTAAATTGGATCGTTGTCCTCTTTGGGCACCAGGACCATATTTCACAGCACTTCATCTGACTGCACTCCTGTTTAAAAAAAAAAAATGGCATGTTAGGCTCTTATTTTTCTTCATTTGATAATGATAGAATCATTTCTATTAAAACCTCAATCAAAACGATAGCAACGCGCTCATGTAAGGATCAACCTGATACACTGGAGTGGGACAGAAAGCACTCAGCGAACAAGAGGATTTGTTTTTGCTGAAATGGTTCCTAAGTGGATCTACCGTTCTGGAATAGCTCCAGTTCATATCGATGAGTGCCAGGTCGAGGAGACCTCTTTTTTTTGTGTGTGTGTGTGTTGTTTGTGAATCCGGCGCTCAGCAAGGTGAAGGTTGTTGGTGGTTGGGAATGCGGCACACGCGCTGCTCCAGACGCCAAGCGATAGCCTCGAGCTCGCCCAAAAGTCACGTATCGCGTGATCTGATGCAACTTTTTTTTATTCGTTTTCGGGAAGCTTGGCTGGGCGCAGCATTTATTGCCCATCCCTAATTGCCCCTTGAGCAGGCGGTGGTGAGCTGCCTTCTTGAACCTGCTGCAGTTCCTGTGGTGTAGGTACACCCACAGTGCTGTTAGGGAGGGAATTCCAGGATTTTGACCCAGCGACAGTGAAGGAACAGCGATATAGTTCCAAGTCGGGATGGTAAGTGGCGTTGGGGGGGAACTTGCAGGTAGTGGTGTTCCCATCTATCTGCTGTCCTTATCCTTCTTCGTGGTAGTGGTCATGGGTTTGGAAGGTGCTGCCTAAGGAGCCTTGGTGAGTTTCTGCAGTGCATCTTGTAGATGGTACACACTGCTGCTACTGTGCGTCGGTGGTGGAGGGACTGAATGTTTGTGGATGGGGTCCAAAACAAGTGGGCGCTTTGTCCTGGATTGTGTCCAGCTTCTTGAGCCTTGTGGGAGCTGCACTCACCAGGCAAGTGGAGAGTATTCCATCACATTTCTGATTCATTGAAGAATTCCCAGCCTCTGACCTGCAGTTGTAGCCATAATATTTATATGGCTGCTCCAGCTCAGTTTATGGTCAATGGTAACTACCCAGGATGGTGAAGCTGGCTTGACCATGTGACCCGTCACTGCGGCCCGCCCAACAGGTGACGCAGTGGGCCCCAACTGGATGCAGAAGAAGAGGGTGGCCCGAGATGAATTGGCATCAGACTGTTTGTAGAGATCACCAGCCGGTCAACAGGCGTTGAAACGACAGGAGAGCGTGTGGGCAGGAGAGAATGAAGAGCTTTGCCTGTCTCGTGCATCTCAAGACGCGGGAGCTATTAAGTCTACATCTGAGAAAGTTCGACCCACACCCACTCAAATTTGAAATGCTGTTGTTGCATTGATTACTTCATTAGGGTCATCAAGGGGGCAGATCACTCTGGTACATTTGGAATGACATATTCCTGGCATGGAACTGCACTAACCAGGATGGTGAGGAATTGCGAGCTAGTGATCCAGAGGCCCAGGCTAATTGTTCTGGGGGGGCATGGGTTCAAATCCCACCATTACAGCTGCTGGAGTTTAAATTCAATTAGTAAATCTGGAATATAAAGCCAGCCTCAGTAATGACGAGCATGAAACTATTGCTGATTGTTTTAAAATCCCGTCTCTGGACCAAGGTCAGCAGCAAAGCGGCCCTGGCAGGACCCAAACTGAGCATCAGTGAGCAGGCTTTTTTTTTTCTGTGTTAAGTGTCGCTTGATAGCACTGTCGACAACACCTTCCATCATTTTGCTGTTGATTGAGAGGAGGCGCGGTCCTCTGATAAGGCGGTAATTGGCCAGGTTGGATTTGTCCTGCTTTTTTTGTGGACAGGACATTCCTGGGCAATTTTCCACATTGTCAGGCAAATGCCAGTGTTGTAGCTGCACTGGAACAGCTTGGCTGGGGACACGGCTAGTCCTGGAGCACAAGGCTTCAGCACGACTGTCAGATGTTGTTCCTTTGCTAAGGCACACTAAGTGAAGCGGATGGAAGTTGCACAGTCACCCTTACTGATACTATCTTTTCAAGTCCCAGATTATTTCATTAACTGAATTTAAATTCCTCAGCTGCAGTTGCAGGATTTGAGCTCACATCTCCAAGCCATTTGGAGTCAGGGCCTCTGGCTTACCAGTTTACTAACAGAGACACTGTGCTACTGTACCCTCTGTAGGGTAACAGGTATCTCTACTCCCTTCTTTTATCTGTGAGTATAATTTGCAGGTAAAATGCCGGGATTTCTGTAGATATGGGATCACTGTAAAAATAATCATGGTCACTTCTTTCAGCCCTGTTACTCCTGGATTTCTCACCTTCCCGACCCAGAACCCTCTTCAACCCTCTTTAACCATCACCCTCCAAATTCTTGCAGAGGGTGGTGAGTCTTTGGAACTCTCTTCCCCAGAGACTGGTGTGGAGGCAGGGTCATTGAGTGTTCCTGAGGCAGCAGTAGATAAACTCTTGACTAACAAGGAAATCGAAGGGTTTTGGGAGGGTGCAGGCAGGGATGTGGAGTTGAGGCCACAATCGGATCAGCCATGATATTTTATTAAATTGCGAAGCTGGCTTGACCTACTCCTGCTTCTAATTCACATGTTCGATAATGTATCTCCTTTCTTCTCCCCAGCTCTGTGAAACATTTTGAGATGCCTCGCTAAGCATAGCTCCCATGGAAAGCTCATAAAAGATCAACTGACCTTTTTGCCGCTCTCCAGATGTTCTGGTCATGCCCGTGACGATGCCCGCCACTGGCAGGACCTGAAAATCCCAGCCATTAGCTCTGTTTCTCTCTCTCTATTCATGCTGCCTGACTGGCTGTGTATTCCCAGAAATTTCTGTTTTGCCTGCAGAAGTTTAAGTTGCATTGTAAGAATCATAGTGGAGGATTTTTTTTGGCAGGAATATACTTTATTCGTAAAGTATCTGAAAGAACGTTACAAAACATTTCAAAACGGCCATCAGAAAAAGTGTAACCATATTCAACTTTTCCACATAGATCACGAGGTACTTCAATATAATCAATGAACATTACAGACATTTCAACATGGTCATTACAGTCAGACAGTGCGATGGTATTTAAGTTATCTACATAGATCATGTTGCACTCTGAGGTGCTTCAATACAATTATGATACGTGTAGTATTCACTGCAGGCATTCATTGTGAACCGTACAGCCCGAGGGGTCTATACAATTCCCAGTCCCTCAGTGCACTATAGCAGAAAGGTCTTAGACAGCGACCCTTCCCCATTGCGCCTTTGCGGCGGCTGCCCCAAGCTTTAGTGCGTCCCTCAGCACGTAGTCCTGGGCCTTGGAATGTGCCAGTCTGCAACACTTGGTCGGGGACAACTCTTTGCGCTGGGAGACCAACAAGTTTCAGGCAGACCAAAGAGCGTCTTTCACCAAGTTGATGATCCTCCAGCTGCAGTTGATGTTTGTCTCGGTGTGTGTCCCTGGGAACAGCCCGTAGAGCACAGAGTCCTGTGTCACAGAACTGCTCGGGATGAACCTCAACAGAAACCATTGCATCTCTCTCCAGACCTTCTTTGCAAAGGCACAATCCACAAAGAGGTGAACAACGGTCTCTTCCCCACCACAGCCACCTCGAGGGCAACGTGCCGAGGGGTGAGACTCCTGGCGTGTAGGAAGGATCTGACGGGGAGGGCCTTTCTCACCACCAGCCAAGCTACATCTTGGTGCTTGTTGGAAAGTTCTGGCGATGAGGCATTCTGCCAAATGACTTTGACAGTCTGCTCGGAGAACCATCCAACAGGATCCACCCTGCCTGACTCCAGATTTAATAGGAAAGCTATCTGATTCCCATCCATTGCTTGAAACTGCGCTACTGATGTTAGTGTAGAGCAGTTGGGTCCAATTGCGAATTCCCTCCCCAAGCCCCATTTTGGAGAGCACATCCACCATGTAGGTGTGCGATATTCTGTCAAAGGCCTTCTCCTGATCCAGGCTGATGAGGCAGGTGTCTACCCCCCTGTCCTGTACATAGGCAATCGTATCCCTGAGCAGCGCGAGGCTGTCAGAGATCTTCCTGCCCGGCACAGTGCAGGTCTGGTCAGGGTGGATCACCAATTCCAGAACGGATTTGATCCGATTGGCGATGACCTTGGACAGAATCTTATAGTCTACCTTCAACAGTGAAATGGGTCACCAATTTTCTAATTTCCTCCCTTTCCCCCTTGTGCTTGTAGATGAGGGTGATGATGCCTTTCCTCATGGATTCTGACATACTACCGGCCAGGAGCATACTCTCGTACACCCCTAGCAGGTCTGGGCCGATCAAGTCCCACAGAGCCGAATACAACTCCGCCGGCAAGCCGTCGCTTCCGGGAGTTTTACTCTTCTCGAAGGACTCAAGGGCCTTAGTCAGCTCATCAGGAGTTAGCGGTTTGTCCAGACTCTCCCGCGTATTGTCGTCTACGACTTCTGTGATAGAGGACAGGAAGGACTGGGAGGCCGTGCAGTCTGTGGGCTTCAGGTCACACAATCCGACATAAAAGGATTTGCTGTTCCTCAAAATGTCGGACTGCGATGACTTTACTGAGCCGTCTTCTTCCTTCAGGCTGCTGATCACAGAGCTCTCTCTGTGTACCTTTTGGAAGAAGAAACGTGAGAACATCTCAGATAAAAACAAAAAACTGCGGATGCTGGAAATCCAAAACAAAAATAAAAATACCTGGAAAAACTCAACAGACCTGACAGCATCTGTGGAGAGGAACACAGTTAACGTTTCGAGTCCGTATGACTCTTCAACAGAACTAAGGAAAAATAGAAAAGAGGTGAAATATAAGCTGGTTTAAGGTGGGGGGGTGGGTGGGACAGGTAGAGCTGGATAGAGGGCCAGTGATAGGTGGAGATAACCAAAAGATGTCATAGACAAAAGGACAAAGAGGTGTTGAAGGTGGTGATATTATCTAAGGAATGTGCTAATAGGTGACATTAAGGGTAGAGAGCAGGACAAGCAAGGTATAGATAGCCCTAGTTGGGGGTGGGGTGGGGGAAGGAATTGAAATAGGCTAAAAGGTAGAGATAAAACAATGGATGGAAATACATTAAAAAATAATGGAAATAGGTGGGAAAAGAAAAATCTATATAAATTATTGGAAAAAAGGGGGATCGGAAAGGGGATGGGGATGGAGGAGCGAGTTCATGATCTAAAATTGTTAAACTCAATATTCAGTCTGGAAGGCTGTAAAGTGCCTAGTCAGAAGATGAGGTGCTGTTCCTCCAGTTTGCGTTGAGCTTCACTGGAACAATGCAGCAGGCCAAGGATGGACATGTGGGCATGAGAGCAGGGTGGAGTGTTGAAATGGCAAGCGACAGGGAGGTCTGGGTAATGCTTGCGGACAGACCGCAGGTGTTCCGCAAAGCCGGCACCCAGTCTGCATTTGGTCTCTCCAATGTAGAAGAAACCGCATTGGGAGCAATGAATGCAGTAGACTAAATTGAGGGAAGTGCAAGTGAAATGCTGCTTCACTTGAAAGGAGTGTTTGGGCCCTTGGACGGTGAGGAGAGGGGAAGCAAAGGGGCAGGTGTTGCACCTTCTGCGGTTGTATGGGAAGGTGCCGTGGGAGGGGGTTGAGGAGTAGGGGGTGATGGAGGAGTGGACCAGGGTGTCCCGGAGGGAACGATCCCTACGGAATGCCGCCAGGGGGGTGAAGGGAAGATGTGTTTGGTGGTGGCATCATGCTGGAGTTGGTGGAAATGGCAGAGGATGATCCTTTGAATGCGGAGGCTGGTGGGGCGATAAGTGAGGACAAAGGGGGACCCTATCATGTTTCTGGGAGGGAGAGGAAGGTGTGAGGGCGGATGCGCGGGAGATGGGCCGGACACGGTTGAGGGCCCTGTCAACTACCATGGATGGAAAACCTCGGTTAAGGAAGAAGGAGGACATGTCAGAGGAACTGTTTTTGAAAGTGGCATCATCAGAACAGATGCGACGGAGGCGAAGGAACTGAGAGAATGGGATGGAGTCCTTACAGGAAGCAGGGTGTGAGGAGCTGTAGTCGAGATAGCTGTGGGAGTCGGTAGGCTTGTAATGAATATTGGTGGACAGTCTATCACCAGAAATTGAGACAGAGAGGTCAAGGAAGGGAGCACGTCTCATCCTGCTCCACGGAGCGGACTCTGGAACGGAAGATGATCTTGGAGGCCTCCGTGGCAAAGAGCGAGGCTTGCTGGCTCTTCACCTCTTGGAGTTGGTTCTTGACATCGACCCCCACCGACTGCAGCCGGAGCAGGTCCTGCATGTTTTTCTGGACTCGGGACATTTCCCTCTGTTCCTTTCTAGCTTTCTGGATGCCTTTGAGGATGAAAAACCTCTAGAGTCATAGTGGAAGTGACTAAATATCAGTTCAGATCCTTTCCTTCAAATAGCCTCTTTCTTACCTTCTACAGTATTGGAACAGATGACAATGCCTTTTTAAGTTAGATAAGTACCAGGGTAACTCTCTGGAGTGGAAAAACTGTTGAATATTCAATAATTGCTTAATGAAAACCATGTCTAAACTGAACAGTTCTGGTATGTGTATCCTGCTTACAGGACTCATGTTGCTTTTATGACCAGAACCTGCCATGACCTGTGGCATCTCTTTAACATAGTAACATAGAACCTAGGAGCAGGAGTAGGCCATTCGGCCCTTCGAGCCTGCTCCGCCATTCAATAAGATTTGGCTGTAGTTTCAATTCCACTTTCCTGTCTCTCCCTCATGACCCTTGTCTATCAAAAATCTATCTAACTATTTAAATTTAAATCTACAAATATCATCCACTAACAATTTGGCTTCATAATGAGCAAATGTGATTGCATTCCTGGTCAGCCCTCTAGCTCGATCTATCTGTCTCCTTTCTGCCACACTCTATCTATTTGACGGTATTCCTCTCTGTTTCAAGATCCACCTATTTGTCTCTCTCTCAATTCCTTGTCTCAATCTTTTTATCTTTTTTTCCTTGTCCATCTGTCTCTCTTTCATGATTCCTCTCCCTGGCCTATCTCCTTTTCTGCTTCTGAGCTCTCATTATTGGTCCATTTTTTGGTCTCAGGCCCAGCTTTCAGTCAGTAGGTAACAGCGGGAGTCAGAAGGCTACTTCACTGCTCCAGAAATGAGACCAGTTTCTTTTTAAATTTCTGTGCCCCATTTTATTCCCAATGGTGAACTTCCCACCCATTCCTTCAAAGAACTGTATTAAACACACATTTGTGCGAGGGCGTGAGTGTCCTTTATTTCATTGTCGTGCTTTGAATTGAGTTGTATTTGCTACCATAACAACATTCAGCCAACTCCAACAAGTGACATATTGAATTAGGGTTTATGTGTGGGTTAACAACTATTGAAAGATATTCCTTTACAAATTCAATTAATCTCACAGCATATTCACCCTCTATACATCTCTGTTTTTCGGAATATTTAGATATAGCAAACAAAAAAGCTGTTGCTGTAGCTACTCCGACTCATGCATTTAGGGGGGGAGACGTTGGCTTGGTGATAATGTTACTGGGCTAGCAATCCAGAGACCCAGGCCTAACGCTCTGGGGACATGAGTTCAAATCCCACCATGGCAGCTGGTGGAATTTGAATTCAATTAGTAAATCTGGAATATAAAAGCTCATTCAGTGATGGTGACCATGACAACTATGATTGATTGTTGTAAAAAAAAAGCCATCTGCTTCACTAATGCCCTTTAGGGAAGGGAAATCTGCCACCCTTGCCTGCTCTGGCCTATATGTGACTCCAGACCCACAGCCATGTGGTTGACTCAAAATAGCCCTTTGAAATGGCCTAGCAAGCCACTCAGTTCAAGGGCGATAAGGGATGGGTGACAGATGCTGGCCTTGCCAGCGATGCCCACATCCCATGAAAGAATAAATAAATTCTGCTGTTTGGTATGTCACACTCCTCTGCCTTGCGTCCTCCTCAAACATCCACTGTAGCTCACCTGCCACTGTTCTGTGACATCTGCCCTCCAGTCACACCTCGGTCCACCAGGATGTTTTTTAAACATTAAATGAACAATGATGCTCACAGGTAGGGTAGCATCATGGTTATGTTACTGGACTTGTAATTCAAAGGCCTGGGCACAAGCTCCACTATTGTTGGCAATTACTGCTAACATTGCCAGAGATACTCTGGGAATTAATTTTTCCAAATCCAACTCAGGTTAGCCATAATTCCAGGATTGCTCTGAAGTCTCCAGGGGTGGGGTGAAGATTAAGCTCCAGGTCACTGCTGGGAGTGAAATCCTGGAGAAAGATTATAGGAGCACGAGTAGGCCATTCAGCTTGTTGAGCCTGTTCTGTCATTCAAACAGATCATAGTTGATCTGCTACCTCAATGTCATTTTCCCATACTATCCCTTGATGTGGTTAGTATCCAGAAACCTATCGATTTCTGTCTTGAACATGCTCAATGATTGAGCTTCCACAGTCCTCTGGGGTAGAGAATTCCAAAGATTCACCCCCCTCTGAGTGAAGAAATTCCAACTTATCTCAGTCTTAAATGGCTGCCCCTTATTCTGAGACTGTGTCCCCTGGTTCTGGACTCACCGGCCAGAGGAAACAACCTCCCCGCATCTACCCTGTAAGAATCTTGTAAGTTTCAATGAGATCACCTCTCATTCTTCAAAAGTCTAGAGTTAACTAGCTGAACAGCCCCGGTTTACTTAGTCTGTACCTCTCAATCCCACCATCCCAGGAGTATTAAAAAAAGTTTCTCCTTTCGAACACTTTCATTCATTATGAAGGTGGGGGAGAAATTTGGCTGGCAGTCAAGAATCAACCAATCAGCTTTCTAATTGGAAAAGGAAGGCGGGACACTGTGAAGATGGACAACTTGGGTGACCAATGGCAGTTGTGTGGGGGGCAGGGAAGTTAAAGGCCGGTGGGAACCCTCTAGGAACACGTACCATCGAATTTGTAATGTCACACCCGCTCAAAGTGGGTGTCTAGGAATTGGCTGCAGAGAGAAGGGGGAGAGGGTCGCAGGGAATCAGGGGGAGAGGTTCTGGCCTGAGAGTGCACTGGGAAGGTCTCACACCAGATTGCACTGGGTTGGTTGCTTCAGACACTCGTGCTGCTGGAGTATATGAGGGCTCAGAAAAGATATAAACAAGGCCAGAGCTCCTCGTTTGTCCCCGAAAAGCATCATCTCTCAGCATCAGAATAAAATGAGAACACTTGCATAAATTTTTGCTGTCTGAAATCGGATTGATGGAGAGCCCACTTTGTCCAGGCTTTGCTGACCTCCCCCTGCTCTCCATCAAGAGCAAAGACCCCAACCCCAGCTCTCCATTCACACCCTACCCACCTCCACCCTCCATCCACCCCGAAGCCCAAAAGGTAGGGGGCATTCCCAGATTTAAAAAGAATTGGGAGTGCATTTTTGCACAGCAAGTTGCTACAGAAATGCACTAACTAAAAGCTTGGTGGAAGCAGATTCAACAGTAACTTTCAAAAGGGAATTGGATATTGACTTGAAAAGGGAAAATTTGCAGGGCTATGGGGAAAGAGAAGGGGAACTCGTGGAATTTAAATACAATTAATAAATCTGGAATTATAAAGCTAGCCTCAGTAATGGTGACCTTGAACCTATCATCAATTGTCACGCAAAACCCATCCGGTTCACTCATCCCCTTTAGGGAAAGAAATCTGCCTTACCTGGTCAGGCCTACATGTGAGTCCAGACCCACAGCAATGGGATTGACTCTTAAAAGCCCTCTGAAATGGCCTAGCAAGACACTCAGTTCAAGGGTAATTAGGGATGGGCAACAAACGCTGGCCTTGCCAGCGACGCCCACATCCCATGAAAGAATAAAGAACAAAAACGAGGTATGGGACTAATTGGATTGCTCTTTCAAGGAGATGGCACAGGCATGATGGGTTGAATGGCCTCCTGTGTTGCATGATTCCCTGGAGCAAAGCTGCCCTCCAGACTACAATGACCTGCATGACCCAACTTACTGAGAGATGGTTGTGGCATTAGCACCATCACTGGTTCTCCTCCTTCTCCCTTGTTTCTGCGGCATCACCAGCACAATTTTAGGTTCACTGATGCTGTTACCTTGGTTATGGCTAATGTTACTGGTTTCCGGATCTCACGGTGAGGGAGTTTGGAGAAGGAGCTCATGGCAAGGGAGTTTGGAGAAGGATCTCCGGCGAGGGAGTTTCGAGAAGGATCCCACGGTGAGGAAGTTTGGGAGAAGGATCTCACGGCGAGGGAGTTTGGGAGGAGGATCTCACGGAGAGGGAGTTTGGGAGAAGGATCTCACGATGAGGGAGTTTGGGAGAAGGATCTCACGGTGAGGGAGTTTGGAGAAGGATCTCACGGTGAGGGAGTTTGGGAGAAGGATCTCACGGTGAGGGAGTTTGGGAGATGGATCTCACAGTGAGGGAGTTTGGGAGAAGGATCTCATGGTGAGGGAGTTTGGAGAAGGATCTCACGGCGAGGGAATTTGTGAGAAGGATCTCACAGTGAGGGAGTTTGGGAGAAGGATCTCACGGTGAGGGAGTTTGGGAGAAGGATCTCACGGTGAGGGAGTTTGGAGAAGGATCTCACAGTGAGGGAGTTTGGAGAAGGATCTCACAGTGAGGGAGTTTGGAGAAGGATCTCACAGTGAGGGAGTTTGGGGGTGGATCTCATGGTGAGGGAGTTTGGAGAAGGATCTCACAGTGAGGGAGTTTGGGGGAAGGATCTCACGGCGAGGGAGTTTGGAGAAGGATCTCACAGTGAGGGAGTTTGGGGGAAGGATCTCACGGCGAGGGAGTTTGGAGAAGGATCTCACGGTGAGGGAGTTTGAGGGAAGGATCTCACGGTGAGGGAGTTTGGGGGAAGGATCTCACGGTGAGGGAGTTTGGAGAAGGATCTCACAGCGAGGGAGTTTGTGAGAAGGATCTCACGTCGAGGGAGTTTGGGAGATGGATCTCACGGTGAGGGAGTTTGGGAGATGGATCTCAAAGCGAGGGAGTTTGGGAGATGGATCTCACAGCGAGGGAGTTTGGAGAAGGATCTCACGGCGAGGGAGTTTGGGAGATGAATCTCACGGTGAGGGAGTTTGGGAGATGGATCTCAAAGCGAGGGAGTTTGGGAGAAGGATCTCACGGCGAGGAAGTTTGGGAGATGGATCTCAAAGCGAGGGAGTTTGGGAGAAGGATCTCACAGTGAGGGAGTTTGGAGAAGGATCTCACGGTGAGAGAGTTTGGAGAAGGATCTCACAGTGAGAGAGTTTGGGAGATGGATCTCACGGTGAGGGAGTTTTGGAGAAGGATCTCACGGTGAGGGAGTTTGGGAGAAGGATCTCACGGTGAGGAAGTTTGGGAGAAGGATCTTACAGCGAGGGAGTTTGGGAGAAGGATCTCACGGTGAGGGAGTTTGGGAGATGGATCTTACAGTGAGGGAGTTTGGGAGAAGGATCTCACAGCGAGGGAGTTTGGGAGAAGGATCTCACGGTGAGGGAGTTTGGGAGAAGGATCTCATGGTGAGGGAGTTTGGGAGAAGGATCTCACGGTGAGGGAGTTTGGGAGAAGGATCTCATGGCGAGGGAGTTTGGAGAAGGATCTCACAGTGAGGGAGTTTGGGGGAAGGATCTCACGGTGAGGGAGTTTGGAGAAGGATCTCACGGTGAGGGAGTTTGGGGGAAGGATCTCACGGCGAGGGAGTTTGGGAGAAGGATCACACGGTGAAGGAGTTTGGAGAAGGATCTCACGGCGAGGGAGTTTGGGAGATGGATCTCACGGTGAGGGAGTTTGGGAGTAGGATCTCACAGCGAGGGAGTTTGGGAGATGGATCTCACGGTGAGGGAGTTTGGAGAAGGATCTCACGGTGAGGGAGTTTGGAGAAGGATCTCACGGTGAGAGAGTTTGGGAGATGGATCTCACGGCGATGAAGTTTGGAGAAGGATCTCATGGTGAGGGAGTTTGGGAGAAGGACCTCACGGTGAGGGAGTTTGGAAGATAGATCTCACAGCGATGAAGTTTGGAGAAGGATCTCATGGTGAGGGAGTTTGGAGAAGGATCTCACGGTGAGGGAGTTTGGAGAAGGATCTCACGGCGAGGGAGTTTGGGAGAAGGATCTCACGGTGAGGGAGTTTGGGAGAAGGATCTCACGGCGAGGGAGTTTGGAGAAGGATCTCACGGCGAGGGAGTTTGGGAGAAGGATCTCACAGCGAGGGAGTTTGGGAGAAGGATCTCACAGCGAGGGAGTTTGGAGAAGGATCTCACGGCGAGGTAGTTTGGAGAAGGATCTCACAGCGAGGGAGTTTGGGGGAAGGATCTCACGGCGAGGGAGTTTGGGGGAAGGATCTCACGGTGAGGGAGTTTGGAGAAGGATCTCACGGCGAGGGAGTTTGGGAGATGGATCTCACGGTGAGGGAGTTTGGAGAAGGATCTCACGGCGAGGGAGTTTGGGAGATGGATCTCACGGCGAGGGAGTTTGGGGGAAGGATCTCACAGCGAGGGAGTTTGGAGAAGGATCTCACGGCGAGGGAGTTTGGGAGATGGATCTCACGGTGAGGGAGCTTGGGAGAAGGATCTCACGGCGAGGGAGTTTGGGAGAAGGATCTCACAGCGAGGGAGTTTGGAGAAGGATCTAACGGCGAGGGAGTTTGGGAGAAGGATCTCACGGTGAGGGAGTTTGGGAGAAGGATCTCACGGTGAGAGAGTTTGGGAGAAGGATCTCACGGAGAGGGAGTTTGGGAGAAGGATCTAACGGCGAGGGAGTTTGGGAGAAGGATCTCACGGTGAGGGAGTTTGGGAGAAGGATCTCACGGAGAGGGAGTTTGGGAGAAGGATCTCACGGAGAGGGAGTTTGGAAGTAGGATCTCACGGCGAGGGAGTTTTGGAGATGGATCTCACAGTGAGGGAATTTGGGAGATGGATCTCACGGGGAGTGAGTTTGGGAGAAGGATCTCACGGTGAGGGAGTTTGGAGATGGATCTCACGCGAGGGAATTTGGGAGATGGATCTCACGGCGAGGGAGTTTGGGAGAAGGATCTCACGGCGAGGGAGTTTGGGAGAAGGATCTCACAGCGAGGGAGTTTGGGAGAAGGATCTCACGGCGAGGGAGTTTGGGAGAAGGATCTCACGCGAGGGAATTTGGGAGATGGATCTCACGGCGAGGGAGTTTGGGAGAAGGATCTCACGGCGAGGGAGTTTGGGAGAAGGATCTCACGCGAGGGAATTTGGGAGATGGATCTCACGGTGAGGGAGTTTGGGAGATGGATCTCACGACGAGGGAGTTTGGAGAAGGATCTCACAGCGAGGGAGTTTGGGAGAAGGACCTCACGGCGAGGGAGTTTGGGAGAAGGATCTCACAGCGAGGGAGTTTGGGAGAAGGATCTCACAGCGAGGGAGTTTGGGAGAAGGATCTCACGGTGAGAGAGTTTGGAGAAGGATCTAACGGCGAGGGAGTTTGGGAGAAGGATCTCACAGCGAGGGAGTTTGGAGAAGGATCTCACGCGAGGGAATTTGGGAGAAGGATCTCACGGCGAGGGAGTTTGGGAGAAGGATCTTACGGCGAGGGAGTTTGGGAGAAGGATCTCACGGCGAGGGAGTTTGGGAGAAGGATCTCACGCGAGGGAATTTGGGAGATGGATCTCACGGCGAGGGAGTTTGGAGAAGGATCTCATGTGGAGGGAGTTTGGCGAAGGATCTCACAGCGAGGGAGTTTGGGAGAAGAATCTCACGGTGAGGGAGTTTGGGGGAAGGATCTCACGGCGAGGGAGTTTGGGAGATGGATCTCACGGTGAGGGAGTTTGGAGAAGGATCTCACGGCGAGGGAGTTTGGGAGATGGATCTCACAGTGAGGGAGTTTGGAGAAGGATCTCACAGCGAGGGAGTTTGGGAGAAGGATCTCACGGGGAGGGAGTTTGGGAAATGGATCTCACGGTGAGGGAGTTTGGGAGATGGATCTCACGGAGAGGGAGTTTGGGAAATGGATCTCACAGTGAGGGAGTTTGGGAGATGGATCTCACGGGGCGTGAGTTTAGGAGATGGATCTCACGGCGAGGGAGTTTGGAGAAGGATCTCACGGTGAGGGAGTTTGGAGAAGGATCTCACGGCGAGGGAGTTTGGAGATGGATCTCACGGTGAAGGAGTTTGGGAGAAGGATCTCACGGTGAGGGAGTTTGGAGAAGGATCTCACGGTGAGGGAGTTTGGGAGAAGGATCTCACGGTGGGGGAGTTTGGGAGAAGGATCTCACAGTGAGGGAGTTTGGAGAAGGATCTCACGGTGAGGGAGTTTGGGAGAAGGATCTCACGGTGAGGGGGTTTGGGAGAAGGATCTCACGGTGAGGGGGTTTGGGAGAAGGATCTCACGGTGAGGGAGTTTGGAGAAGGATCTCACGGTGAGGGAGTTTGGGAGAAGGATCTCACGGTGAGGGGGTTTGGGAGAAGGATCTCACAGTGAGGGAGTTTGGAGAAGGATCTCACGGTGAGGGAGTTTGGGAGAAGGATCTCACTGTGAGGGAGTTTGGAGAAGGATCTCACGGCGAGGGAGTTTGGAGAAGGATCTCACTGTGAGGGAGTTTAGGAGAAGGATCTCACGGCGAGGGAGTTTAGGAGAAGGATCTCACTGTGAGGGAGTTTGGAGAAGGATCTCACTGTGAGGGAGTTTGGGAGAAGGATCTCACGGCGAGGGAGTTTGGGAGAAGGATCTCACGGTGAGGGAGTTTGGAGAAGGATCTCACGGCGAGGGAGTTTGGAGAAGGATCTCATGGTGAAAGAGCTTGGAGATGGATCTCATGTGGAGGGAGTTTGGCGAAGGATCTCACGGCGAGGGAGTTTGGGAGAAGAATCTCACGGTGAGGGAGTTTGGGAGAAGGATCTCACGGCGAGGGAGTTTGGGAGAAGGATCTCACGGCGAGGGAGTTTGGAGAAGGATCTCACGGCGAGGGAGTTTGGGAGAAGGATCTCACAGTGAGGGAGTTTGGAGAAGGATCTCACAGCGAGGGAGTTTGGAGAAGGATCTCACGGCGAGGGAGTTTGGGAGAAGAATCTCACGGTGAGGGAGTTTGGGAGAAGGATCTCACGGCGAGGGAGTTTGGGAGAAGGATCTCACGGCGAGGGAGTTTGGAGAAGGATCTCACGGCGAGGGAGTTTGGGAGAAGGATCTCACGGTGAGGGAGTTTGGAGAAGGATCTCATGGTGAAAGAGTTTGGAGATGGATCTCATGTGGAGGGAGTTTGGGAGAAGGATCTCACGGCGAGGGAGTTTGGGAAATGGATCTCATGGCGAGGGCGTTTGGGAGATGGATCTCACAGCGAGGGAGTTTGGAGAAGGATCTCACAGTGAGGGAGTTTGGGAGATGGATCTCACGGTGAGGGAGTTTGGAGAAGGATCTCATGGTGAGGGAGTTTTGGAGATGGATCTCACAGTGAGGGAGTTTGGGAGATGGATCTCACGGTGAGGGAGTTTGGAGAAGGATCTCATGGTGAGGGAGTTTTGGAGATGGATCTCACAGTGAGGGAGTTTGGGAGATGGATCTCACGGTGAGGGAGTTTGGAGAAGGGCACAATTGCCGAAATTACCTGTTTAAAGAGTAAACCCTGCCAAGTCCTGTGACATAAAAACCGCCTTTGACTGCACTCGTTCAGATTTGAAAACAGCTGTTTTGTTTGAAATTTGCCGGGATGAGGGTCTTTGGGTGTGTAGGGGGATTGGGAACGCTAGGGTTTATTCTCTTTGGAGAGGAGAAGGTTCAAGTACAATTTAACAGAAGTGTTCAAAATCCTCAAGGGCTTTGACAGAGTAAATAAAGAGAAACAGTTTCCAATGGCAGGAGGATCGGTGATCAGGGGGACACCGATTGGCAGAAGCACTGGGGTTTGGGGGACAAGTTTGTAGAGCGAGTTATTATCACCTGGAACGCACTCTTGTGAAAGTGCAGTGGAAGCCAATTCAATCGTAATTTTCAAAAGGGAATTGGATCAATTCCTGAAAAGGAATACCTTGCAGTGCGATTGGGAAAGATCTGAGGCAGTGGGACTAATTGGGTAGCTCTTTGAAAGAACCAGCACAGGAACGATGGGCTGAATGGCCCCCACCTGCGCTTTATGATTCATTGTTCATTCGCCATTGACTTAATTCCTGATTCAAACTTCGTGTTTCTTTGTAAGCAAGCGTGGTAGTCATCAGAGTACAGTGATCAAGATGCTATTTATGTGGAAAATTGGACGTTACTCATCAGTTGATCTTGTGCATCTAACAGGAACCCACCATTTTCAGTATATTCCAACCCTAGGAGCTGGATCCACTTGTCCCTGTCCCCTGCTGTTTGCCTCCTTAGCAGCACTGGGTATAGAAATAACATAGAAATATCTCTTGCCTCTTAAAACACCCACTTCCAGCATGAATGAGGACACTGCTAATTCGAGAGTGCGCTTGTCTTTAAAAATTAATCAGAACTGTGTGTATACCTTGCTTCTGGAGAAATACAATGAAGCAGGACGTTTATTTTTCCTATCTCGCTATTTTACTTGAGTTCACCCAAACCTCTGCTGCCCCTGTCTTCACCTGCACCAAGTCCCATTCCCCCACCAGCCACCGTGTTCAGAATCAGAATCACTGAATTGGCAGAAGGAGGCCATTCAGCCCATCATGGAGAGGATTTTTACCCCTTCGGGCGGGCCTGGGAGCGGCCGCAAAACTGACCGCCGCCCGCGATTGGGCCCCAGCTGCGATTTCACGCTGGCCGGCCAATTAACAGCATGAAAGGCGCGCTCAGAGCCTCAGCACTGCTGGGGTTGGGGGGGTGGTGGGAGGAGCGCGAGTATAGACGGGGGGGTGCGCTCAGTGAGAGCTCCTGGAAGGCACAGAGCTGCCTCAGGGAGCTGAAGGTTTTTAACGTTAAAAATAAAGAATGGAAAAATAAGGAAAACATGTCCCCTCACGTGACTCTGTCACACGAGGAGGGACGTGTTAAAAATGAGTTTTGAAAGCGTTGGTTTTTTTTTCAAAGCACTGGTCGAAACCTCATCCCGCCCATGGGTGAAGTTTCGCAAAAAATGCAAAGGCCGCTTGGCCTCTCCGCCCACCCGCCAACCGAATGGTTGAGCGGGCAGTGAAAAATCTGATTGAATTAATTGATTAAGAGCCTTAATGGGCTTCTTAATTGTCAGCGGGCGCCCTGCCGCCTCTCACGCCTGCCTACCGAGTGAGATTCGCACGAGTGCGCTATTTTGCTCTCATTCGAGTCGGGCGCCCACCCGCCCGATGAGGGAAAGGGTCTGCCCCATGTCTGCACTGGCTCTCTGGTTGAGCATTTCACTTGTTGCCAATCTCCTGCCTTCTCCCCATAACCCTGCACATTGTTTCTTTTCAAATAATCGTCTAATTCCCTCTTGATTGCCTTCAGTGACCTATATTGCCCCCCACCCCCAGTCCAGTAATGCCTCGAATGTGTTCAAATCCCTCCATGACCTTCTCTCCACTCTATCCCCATAATCCCCTCCAGCCCCACAACTCTCCCAGATTGCTGGGTTTCTCCAATATAGAGAACTGTATTGCGCGTCCCCCATTTTACCTCATCATTGGCGGCTTGTGTCTTCAGCTGCCTGAGCCCTAAGCTCTGGAAATTCCCTCCTTAAGCCTCTCCTCTTCAATGTGCTCCTGAAAATATACCTCTTTGACCAACCTCTTGGACACCTATAATAATGTCACCTTATGTGGATTGGTGCCAAATATTCGTTAAAGCAACCTAATCATTATAACTATGATTTCTTTTCTTTCATGGGCTATGGGCGTCGCTGGCTGGGCCAGCATTTATTGTCCATCCTTAGTTGCCCTTGAGAAGGTGGTGGTGAGCTGCCTTCTTGAACCGCTGCAGTCCATGTGGTGTAGGTACACCCACAGTGCAGTTAGGGAGGGAGTTCCAAGATTTTGACCCAGCGACTATGAGGGAACAGTGATGTATTTCCAAGTCAGGATGGTGAGTGGCTTGGAGGGGAACTTCCAGGTGGTGGTGTTACCATGCATCTACCGCCCTGTTCTTTCTAGATAGTAGGGGTTTCAGGTTTGGAAGGTGCTGTCAAAGGAGCCTTGGTGAGTTTCTACAGTGCATCTTGTAGATGGTACACACTGCAGCCACTGTGCGTCGGTGGTGGAGGGAGTGAATGTTTAAGGTGGTGGATGGGGTGTGAATCTAGCGGGCTGCTCTGTCCCGGATGGTGTTGAGCTTCTTGAATGTTATTGGAGCTGAACTCATCCAGGTTACAGGAAAATATTCCATCACATTCCTGGCTTGTGCCTTGTAGATGGTGGACAGGCTTTGGAGGTGAGTTACTGCCTGCAAAATTCCCAGCCTCTGACCTGCTCTTGTAGCCACAGTATAATAAGGGATTTTTTAAGGAATAAGGGATTTTTTTCCCGCAAAATTGCTTTAATTTTCCTTGTTGTGAAAATCATATAAGTTGAAAGGTTAACCAGTCGGACACCAACCTTTGAACTCTGGGCCTTCGATTCAAGTAAGCCCAAAGCCTTCCCTGTTACCTGATTTGTCATTTTGTAAGTTCATTTATTTCACCATGTGAGCATTTTTTAAATAAAATGTTCATTAGTCTCTTTGAAAGCAACCTAATCATAACTTTGACTGTCACGTAAATGTATTGTCTCCATATTAAGTGGGACTGATTAGTCAAACATAAGCTCACTCGTGTTGAGTATGTCAGGAAGTGGAGTGCGGGGGGGTTCAGAGGTTCCACTGGGGAGAGTCGCATTGAGTCAGAGCTGACAGCAGAGATCAAGCTAAGGAGACAACTGCACCCACTGAAATAGCCCATGATGATCTTTCAACAACTGACTGTGGGTGTGCTATTAATCTACCTTTGGTACAACCATCCTCCATTGTGAGTGGGAGTTCAAATTTAATTTTAGGTTTTATTCCCCCTGTGAAAAAATTGCACAATTAACAATCCTTTATGAGTATTTTTTCATTGCTTTGGGAGTGATACTATGATAAACTTCCAGATCTGTTTCCATTCAGTCTTGCTCAATTATGGACTCAGATCTACTTTTTCCACCCCCCAGTCGAAAATGGACCTCTAAGTGGACGAGTGACTATCTAGGGCGAGTAGTGCAGGATCTCTGAGACCAATGGACAAACAAGTCCAAATAGCACTGTCATAATTCTACACTCTCATATGATCTTCTTGTTATTGGGTCACAGTTTCATCTCTGCTCCTTGAAACTCTGCTCACTTCTCACCACAGATGTGCTGCCCGCTCCTTGCCACAGTCTCATAGGCTCTCCTTTCACAATGCTAACTGGCCCAACATACCAGCTTCAAGGCAGCCCTTTGGTCACAGCATCGTTAGAAAGTGATGCCAGTAACTTTCCAATAGCCACACTGCCCCATTAGATTGAACATAAAGCATCGCTAATTTGGCTTTTGCATTGTCAGAGCAAGTCTAAAGGGACAGGGAACGCGGTCGGTAATAATTTGGGTGACTACCATTCGCGCTCCCCGCTTTTCATTGCGACCACGGATGGTGTGAAACATGTTTGCAAAGTTGCTGGGTGAATAATCCAGCGGCTGTGACAATTGGTCTTTGTAGCTGCTCATTCTGCTGTGGAGATACTTCAACCACAGTTTCTCTTTGTAGATTTTCCCTTCTGTTGTGGATTCGTACTCTCTGCTCTTGTTATACAACTTCTGGTTTTGATGGTAAGTTATAATGGTACAAACATTTTGTTCTGTTCTTGCTGTGACCGGGATCTAGGTACGTGTACTTTTACAGATATTTGTTTCACCCAAGGGACTGATCTCTGTGCCCTGCTCTCTCTCTCTCTCTCTCACATGTCGGTTTTCAATGATGATGGGAGTGGGTGGAAGTGGTTTAACTAGGGGCAGAGTGAGCACAAAGGCCCTTATACCTCGGCAGTGTGAGACCCAGATGAATTTAATTGCAAAAGACTCGCAGTCATCAAAAGGAAGGCACCAGCTAGCAAGAAGATAGCTCACTGGTAAAGTTGGTGTATTTACTGTTATGTATGTGTTCCCTTACTGCCCATGTCAATATATTTTGTGGTGAAAGTTGAGGTGTGTTTTCTTGCCCCTTTGAGTGTGTGTCCCAATTAAATAATTCAGCAACAAGTTTTTGTGAGTTTAAAACGGGATACTTATTTTCATACACTTACCCCGAGTTAAAAGCAACATCTCATACACTCATCCTCACACACAAAGATTAGACACAGATAAGGTAATGTACTTTTACAGATTATAGTTATCTCAGTCCATGAGTTATGAACTCCTGTCTCCCACGTGGTAGGTCTGTAGTCATTTGAATGGTTTTGATGAATTAATATTGAAGTGAGGGTCTTATACAGTGAAGAGTTCACAGCAGGTTGTGAGGTTTCATTTAGTCGAATTTCTAGGAGGTTGGTTCTCAGGTGAACTTGAAGTTGAAACAGGTTGGGGGAGTCCTTCTCTCTGTTGGGATTTCACGGGGAGGCGGTGGTGTAGTGGAGGCAGTGGTTTAGTGGTATTGTCACTGGGCTGGTAATCCAGTGCCCCAGGGTAATGCTCTGGGGGCCTGGGTTTAAATCCTACCCTGGCAGATGGTGGAATTTGAATTCAATAAAAATCTGGAATTAAAAGTCTAATGATGACCATGGAATGATTGTCATAAAAAACCTATCTGGTTCACTAATGTCCTTTAGGGAAGGAAATCTGCCATCCTCACCTGGTGACTGACTCTTAAAAATGTCCTCGGAACAAGGGTAATTAGGGATAGGCAATAAATGCTGGCCCAGCCAGTGACATCCACATCCCATGAACAAATAAATAAAAAGGTATTGCTGTTACTTACCTTTGCTGATTGGCGACTTGCAGCTGGTCTGTTTTCTGACCACTGAACTCTTGGTTTGATGCCCTTCTGGTGGAACTGTCTGATGATTTTTAAAAGCAGACAAAAAAATTGCTGTTTCACTATGTGACTTTCACAATTCCTTTCCAAATAAGAGGATGGTGTCCATGTTGATTCCAACAACCTGTGTTGTGGTTCAACATCTTGGACATTCACCCAGTCCAGTTTGGATGGGGAAAACCGTCATAATACAAAGGAAGATTGATAGGGTCTATTCACTCTCATTTACCATCAAATGAGTTTAGATCTCCTCTTTTGTTCAGGGTGAATCCTGGAGATTCTATAGTCACTTGTGTTGGTCTATCTTAAATAAAGAGATGTGTGAATTCCCCGGATGGCTGTGAATGTTCATGTTTAATTAAGTATTCGCTTGAGACGACGCACTGTCGGTAGCTCAAATGTCAAAGGTCACATGATTTGGAGTAGACATTTTTAATAGCCTTTTTTAATCCAGTTTTTAAAAGCATTGACTGAAAGTTCATGACATGCGGGCACATGACACTACAAAATTGACATGAACTAAACTAGCTGTAGATATTCCAGGTTAGTAACTACAAGCATAAGTATCTTTTTAATGATGGGATAAATGTTAATTACTGCCAATAAACCAATTTACCACAGCAAGTCAACTATTACAAGTATGGAGATTCCTTCCTTCAGGTTGCAAATTGTTTTCAGAGATTTTTTTAAAATGTCAAATTTGAAATTTAATTTTTATTATTTTTCCTTTCTGTCTCTTTTCCTCTCTCGATCTCTCAATCTGATCTTTCTTTCCATCTCTTCGTTCTTCTTCCTGTGCTCCTGATTTGAGTTGAACTCGCCCACTCATGCTAATACTTCCTTCCCGGTCCTTACGCTGTTTACTTCTCGATCCTTAGATTTAATCGGTTAAGGAGATAACTTGCCCTATTCACTCAGATTCCAGATGTCCTGTTGTCTTCACTGCACCATCATCAGCTCACGCTTTCAGCAACTTAGGAAGGAAACACGTTCTGAGTTCAAGGATGCGGGGGCAAGTCTAACGAATGGTAGACACCATTAGGCACTCAGCTTAAGCAGAAACTGGCCCTTTCTGAGATGCATTCACTGTGGTATGGGCGGTTCCGGTTTTTACATGGAGTCCAGCATTGGTTGCTGCTGTGTGGTTTATTTTATGTGGCGGGTTCTTTCATGAGGGAGACGTTGAAGGTTACTGTTGCCCTGCCAATGTCTCCGGCTTTTCCTGCTGCCCGATTTAAAGACTTCTTTCTCCTCCACTGCGTTGTGTGCCTTTTCTTTTCTCTCAACAACAACTGGGATTAATTGTGCAATCGTAAATGAGATCAGGGGTGGGGAATGAGAACGAAGAAACCCACAAGCACAAACAGCGAGCAAAGAAAAGTCCGTTGCAGGGAAACAACAAGAGCACGTGCCTTTAACTTGGCAAGATGCCCCACGGTGCCATTTTTAAGCCACTTTGAGCCACGTAAGAAATTATTCGGTCAGAAGGGCAAAAAGCTTGGCCTGGAAGGTAGATTTTAAGAGCGAGATGGAGAGGGAACCAACAGAAAAGATCAATTGTGACAGGGAAAAGCTTTTCACCAAGAGTCAGAGGATGAATTAATAAATGTTCATGGACCCTAGCAAGTCATTTAACAGACACAGTCCAACCAAGTTAAGGGGACGAGTCGAGGAGAAGCAATTGTGCAATATGCAAAAAAAAAGACCTCTTAGTCTTATTTTTGTTGCTAAAACATTGATGAGGGTCCAGGATAACTGTGTTGGAGATTTCCTTTGTATCGTCACACAAAGTTTTTATATTGTGATGAATCTTTTGCACATGACATAAGTTGCTCTCTGTATCTACAGGTTTAACATCTAGGCCATAAGCTTTCCTATAAAATTGGCACTATTTGCAGTAAGAGAGAGAGGAATTCTCCCGGGTGGCCTGGCCAATATTTAGCCCTTGACCAACCCCTGAAAAAAACAGCTTTTCCAGTAATTGTCACATTCTTCTTTATGGGATCTTGCTGTGCACAAATTGATAGCCATGTTCGCTACACTACATTACAACAGTGACTACACTTCAAAAGTGCTTCATTGGCTGCAAAGAGCTTTGGGATGCGCAGAGGTTGCGAAAGGCGCGATATAATAAATGCAAGTCATTCTTTTCGCATTCAATATTTTGTGGACTACCATTTCTGAATGAGGAAAGACCCTCAATACGCTAATACTTAAGCTTCCATTTCTGTTCACCACTAACGTGCTTTAAAGAAGCTCTGCACCGAGGCGAGGGCCCCCCTGAAGATGGCCAAAAATATTGCCAGGGAAGATAATTCCTCCCTTTGCACATTAGACTGGATAACCAGCAAAGAGAGAGTTCGTGGTGAATGCAGACGGCCTACCTGGTGAAATTTATTTAGTTAAATGATATAAAGTGTAAGTGGCTTCAGTTAATGCTGATCAGGTTTTGTGACAAAGCTGCATTTGACAAGATGATAGAAGGACCCCTGTGGCATATTTTAGCTGCCCCTCTAATTGGCCTTCATGAATATTTAATGAAACGGAGATGACATTCAATCAGTACTCCTCTCAACACCAGGCACAGAAGGCAATGGCATCATTTCATTTACTCAAACCTGCAAGCGGTAAATGTGAGAAAGTTGTTTGAACAATCATTAACTGCCACTGGGGGAATTCTCTCTCTCTCTTTCTCTCTCTCCCTCCCTCTCAAAAAAAAAACCCATGACTGCTCCTCGACCAGATTAACCATTTAGGTGGACAAAGTTTGTGTTCGATGTAGAATAAAGTCTTTTCAGGTCACAGCTGCACCAGTGATGAAGCAGGGCAGAACCAGGTGCTGGGCTCCAAAGGGGGGCACTTTCAGAATAACCTTCACTGAGATTTCACATGTTTGTAGCATAGCATTCAATTATTAATTGGTACTTCTATATATTTTTGCAGAAGTAGGCAAAGCAAACGAGCACACTAACCTTTTTGATATACAGCTTCTGACAGGACCTTCAATGCCTAGAGATGCACTCTAACCAGATTAGTGTCCTGACTTACAAACCGATCGCAGCACATGTGACAGCTTTCTTTCGGTGAGCAGAGAAGGCTTTCTTTTTTGATAAAAGGGGAGGCAAGATCACGGACTGAGGGACACTTTTCAATTGACATACTCTCCGACCAAGCATCCCAGCCTAGAGAACCATGGAAGTCAGATTATCAAGCCAGGATCCACTGCCAAGAACATTGACTTCAACTATACTTCAGAAAAGCGGACATATTAATTTTTTACCAGTTGCATCCCATTACATAACTCCATATATTCCATAAATTAAGCAGAAGTGACATTCCTGTCAGAACCATTCAAACGTTTAGAATCCTGACAAGCTTCGAGCTGTATTTTCTTAAAACATTGGCATTATTGGAGGAGTTAATGGAATGGCGTCATTGTTGAGGTCGGGCATCTCGCTGCTCACTGGAACCTTGATCAAAGCACCAGAATAAAGATTCTAGCCACCCCCCCACCCGTCCTGATATTTACACCAAGAAATCCTTCCAGGAATGTGTTTTGCCAGTCTTGGCTTGGTAGGCTCCTTGCCACAGCCCTGATGGGGTTGGTTGGAGATTCTTACTGCCTCTGGCATTGTCCCAGCTTGGCTCTAACAACCAAGAGGAGCTTTAATGATTGACACGGCAACATCACCTGAATGACCTGGTCAACCTTTACTTATCTTTTCAACTGCACCTTCAGGTGCTTTGGATGTTTAGTGAGGTGAAACTTTGGGCGAGATTTTAACTCATTTGAAACTCATCCTCCTACACCCAGTTAAAATTGAGCCCATTGTTAAGCTACAGAGTAGAATGCGTCATGTCATCAGAGATAATTAATTTTGTTAACATAAAGATAACTTGGAAAGGAATTAGGTGTAAGCCAAGTGAAGCATGATATTTACCTGCTGATCAAAAACAAGGGACTTGTACTTATACAACACTGCAGGATGTCCCAAAGCACTTTATACGGCCAAAGAAGAGGCCATGTAATCTTAAGGGGGTGCAGGAGCAGAAGGACCTGGGTGTATATGTGCGTAGATCATTGAAGGTGGCAGGGCAGTGGGGGTGGGGGCGGGGGGGTGTGGGGGAGGCGGGGGGTGTGGGGGCGGGTGCGGGGGGGTGGGGGAGGTGGGGGGGCTGTGGGGGTGGGGGCTGGGGTGGGGGCGGGGGCGGGGGCGGGGGTGGGGGTGGGGGCGGGGGTGGGGGCGGGGGTGGGGGTGGGGCGGGGGCTGGGTCGGGATGGGGCCGGGGCGGGGGTGGGGGTGGGGGCTGGGGCTGGGGTGGGGGTGGGGGCGGGGGTGGGGCTGGGGCCGGGGGTGGGGGCTGGGGCGGGGCTGGGTCGGGGGTGGGGGCTGGGGCAAGGGTGGGGGCAGGGGTGGGGGTGGGGGGATGGGGGTGGGGGTGGGGGCTGGGGTGGGGGTGGGGGCTGGGGCTGGGGTCGGGGGCTGGGGCGGGGCTGGGTCAGGGGTGGGGGCTGGGGCGGGGCTGGGGTGGGGGTGGGGGCTGGGGCAAGGGTGGGGGCAGGGGTGGGGGTGGGGGGATGGGGGTGGGGGTGGGGGGCTGGGGCTGGGGTCGGGGGCTGGGGCGGGGCTGGGTCGGGGGTGGGGGCTGGGGCAAGGGTGGGGGCAGGGGTGGGGGTGGGGGGATGGGGGTGGGGGTGGGGGCTGGGGTGGGGGTGGGGGCTGGGGCTGGGGTCGGGGGCTGGGGCGGGGCTGGGTCAGGGGTGGGGGCTGGGGCGGGGCTGGGGTGGGGGTGGGGGCCAAAGGAACTGGGAGTCTGTCACTCAAGAGCTGGCTGAAGAATAAACCTGCTTGAGGTAAAAGACCAGCTTCAGACTCATTCTTGTTATATATAATTATTGGCATTAATACCTGTCCCTTGATTCTTTTGAGAGACCAAACATCTGTCTATCCCGGCCTTAAATATATTCAATGATGGGGACCTGGGGCACAGAACTCCAAAGATCCACAACCCTTTGAGTGAAGGGATTTCTCCTCATCTCAGCCCTGAATGCGGTGCTGAGCCATTCTCAGAGAAGCCGTCAGTTCTCCCGGTGTCCTGCACAACATCCTTCCCTGCACCAGCACCATGAACCCAGGCTGCTGGGATCGTGCTGTGTCAGAATGGCAGCCATGCTCGTCTAAATAAGAGTCACTGTGCTTAAAAATAATGGCCCTTTGACCCAGATTTGTCAGTAATATAATTGTTTTTAAGTCTTTGTGTTTTCACATGCCTGTGGCACTCCTATAGCAGCGTGTGCAGTTTGTTTGCACAATGGCTTAGACTGAATTATATCCTGAAACTGTCATCTCAAAAACCACAAAGTGGTGCTTTGAAATATGTAATTAAATCATTTTCCTCCTGGTGTATCATGTGGCTCCAAAATAAGGCTTTCTTGTAAATGGATACAAGGACATATAGCTATCACAGTGTCTCAATGGAAAAATCTACCACTTCATTTAATTTAGCCATAGCAACCGCAAATTTCCCAGGTTTAATGGCCAATCATTGCTGAGTATATTAATCTCAGCTGGAGATGTAGTAAAAGGCAAAGAAAGATAAGTTTGGCATTTCTCTAGTACCTTATGGTCTTACAGTCAAAGATGTACTTTCTGAATGGTAATCAATGTTGTGATGCAGGATTTTTTTTTGTTCATTCGTTCACAGGGGTGTGGGCGTCACTGGCTAGGCCAGCACTTATTGCCGATCCCTCATTGCCCTTGAGAAGGTGGTGGGGAAATGCGACAAGCCAATTTGCAGCACAGCAAGCTCCCCCAAACAGCGACACGACGACAATCGGCTCCCCCTGTTTCGCTGGTGCTGGTTGAGGTGTATAAACGTTGGTCAGGACACCGGGGAGACCCCCCATTTCGCTCTTTGAAACGGCGCCGTGGGATCTTTCTTCTGACAGGGCTTCAGTTTAACATCACGCACAGAAAGACCGCACCTCCGACAGTACAGCGCTCCCCTAGTACTGCACCGGCACACGAGCCCAGCTCTTGGCACCAAGTCTCTGGAGTCGGACTTGAACCCCAAAACCTTCTGACTTAGAGCTGACGGGCAGCCGTTTTTTTTTTTTGCGCAGTAGGATCCCACAAAAGGCAGTAAGTTGAGTGGCCGATTAATCCATTTTCCGTTGGCTGAGGGGGGAATGTTGGCCGGGGCACCAGGGGAACTTAAAAATTATGAAAGGTTTTGACAGAGTGGGTAGAGCTACTAACCAAGCGATGGCTGGCACTCTAACTCTGGGCTACTGAGAAGTAAAATGAGAACGGGATGTTGCTCCTGGAGTTAGGCTCAGATCAGCCATGATCTCATTGAATGGAAAAAACAAGCATTAGGGGCTCAGAAGACTAAACAACCTACTACTGTTCCTGCAAATAATTGTTAATTAACAGTTAACTGTACGTTAATTGTGTTTAATTGTATGCAGGTGGCAGGCATTAATTGAAAATTCACTTGCGCTCTTATAAAAAGAAAGCAGTTGAGGGGGATGTTCGGCCCACTTATCTGCTCCTCTCCTGTGGCTACGTTTATGCCTGGGCGTTCCTGGAGAGGGAACACGCGGTGTCCACTGGCACCATTGAGGCCTTCCGTGCTCGGTGGGCACCACGGGGACTGGGGCGCTTTATTGACCCCCTCCGATCCCAGTTTGATTTGATGTTTGTAAGTTTCCTTTCAGATTAGTTTTTTTCCTTCTGTTTGCAGCATCCCTTTAAGGGGCTGCCCTTTTAATTCGTCTCTTGTTTTCTTAATTTAGTTTAATTGGTTCCAGTCAAACGAGTTTAAAGGAAGCGGTTGAGGGAATCATTCGGCCCACTTGTCTGCCCCTCTTCTGTGGCTACATTCATGCCCAGGGGTCCCTGGAAACGGGCACCCAGTGTCCACCGGTACTCTTGAGGCCTTCCACGACTGGTGGGCACCGCGGGGGCTGGAGTGCAACATCAGCCCCCAAAATGATATTCTGATTTAATTTAGTAAGTTTCCTTTGAAAGTTCTGTTTTTTTTTACAGTGTCCCTTTAAGGGGCTTTCAATGAGTTAATTAGTTAATTAATTTATATTTTGTTATTTGTTTTCAAAAGAGTATACAGAAAGGAACAGTTTGAAACTGAAGTGGCTAGGTTAGGAGGCGTATATTTGCAATGCGTATCTCTGTAAATGAAGATACTAAGAGCGTGTGAAGATTGGCTCCTGTTCTATCCTTCGCCACTTACTGGATTCGAACAGTGCTGAGGTGCATTGCTTTATTGGGCAGCCAGACCAAAGCATTCAACAGGCCAACTTGACCAGAAATCAATAGCACATGCCCTTGGGACAGTAACACAATTTGGATCCATCTTTTGGCATAGTTCAAGAGTAGGAAAGGATTACATTTATATCATATCTCACCCCATTTCTATCAAATAACTGAAAGCACTTCATGTAACAGTGAAGCATTTTGAAGCTCTGTATTGATATACACGGGCAGCCATTTTTTGCTCAGTAAGATCCCACAAATGGCAGTACGTTAAATGGCCGATTAATCAATTTTCTATTGGTTGAGGGAGGGATGTTGGGCGGGGCAGCAGGGGAACTTTAAAATTATGAAATGTTTCTGAAGAGTGGATAGAGAGAGACAGAGATAGAGTGGATAGAGTTCTTGCAGACTATCTTATATTAACGGCCTCTAGTTATGTTCTTCCTCTCTTGTGGGGAAGAGCATAACTAGAGGCCATTAATATAAAATAGTCACCAAGAAATCCAATAGGGAATTCAGAAGGAAACTTCTGTGCCCAAAGCATGGTAAGAATGTGGAACTCACTACCACAGGGAATGGTTGAAGCAAATAGAATAGATGGATTTAAGGAGAAGCTAGATAAGTATATGAGGGAGAAAGGAATAGAGGGTTATGATGGTAGACTTAGATGGGGTAAGAAGGAAGGAGACATGAGTGGAGCATAATCACTGACATGGACTCGTTGGGCCAAAGTTTTGTACCATATGCCCTATGTATGTAATCCTATGTAGCGCCCCTATTCTTCTGAATGGCGCCACGGAACCTTTAAGATCCATTTGATCCAATGGAACAGAATGATCAACTGAAACATTGCAGCTGAGAATGCAGTATTGTCCCCACACTACCATGAGGTAAGAGGCCATTGGCGAGCGTGGACTTCCATTGGATTGGCCCATGATTATGCTTGGCAAAGTAGGGCAGCGGTTTGCTGTTGGATTGCCTCCACAACATTGCTCAAATGCTAACTAGGTACGAGCTGAAAACCCTGACATGTGGCTCAAACATCCAACCAGTCTTAGCCTGTCAAAAGAAAAATGGGTCCAGGGGTAATACTCTAAGACAAATTGCGAATAACAAGGGCCAAAGGATGGGATCAAGATTGCGATAGATTGCACCTTTCAATGTTTTTTAAGCTACTTTTTTAATCCACTTACCTTTTCTGCTTTCTTATTATACAAGTGTTTAAATTGATTACAAAAGAAACCCTGCTTGCACTTTTCATCATTCATTGAGAAGGACAGGTACAGCAAAGTGCTTGGAAAAGATTGTACAGCCTCGGGCAATTCAGTGTTTTGCTGCAGTCACATCCTTCCCGTTGCTTTGATGGGGAAAATCTGACGCAGTGATGCACAGAAGGAGCTCGTTTAACCCTAACTGTGACTGAGGCCAGGGGTTCTCCCCTCGGAGTGGACAACTCTCAGGATTGTGGCTGCCACCACTTTACAGTGGTGGCTCAATGGTTAACACCTCTTACCGCTCCCGGATACCGAGTGCTAGCAATAAGGCGGTTCACATCGCTCTATTCCTTTACCTCCGATTCTGACTGGTCGTTGCTTTGTGTCTCCTGCAGGCCACCTTACAGCACAGAAGGAGGCCACTTGGCCCATCCAACCCGTGCTGTTTCTTTGAGAGAGCTATCTAATTACTCCCACTCTCCAGCAACCCACCCCTGTTCCATTCCCGTAACTTTTGTGGGCAGATGGTGGCGTAGTGGGGAAAGTCCTTGGGGCTAATAATCCAGAGGCCCGGGCTAATGTTCTTGGGGCCTGGGTTCAAATCCCACAGCAGCTGGTGGAATTTCAATTCAATTAATAAAAATCTGGAATTGAAAATGAGTTTCAGTAGCAGTGACCATGAAGCAATCATTGATTGTCATAACAAACCCATCTGATTCACTAATGTCCTTTAGGAAAGGGAATCTGCCATCCTTACCCAGCCTGACCTATGTATGACTTCAGACCTATGGCCACGTGGATGACTCTTAACTGCCCTATGAAATGGCCTAGCAACCCACTCAGTTCAGGGAACGGGCAGTAAATGCTAGTCTTGCCAGCAATGACACATCCTGTGAAAGAATAAATAAAAACAAGGCCTTGTATGTTTTTCCTTTCAAATTATCTGTCCCATTCCCTCTTAAAAGTTACTATTGAATCTGCTTCCGCTGCTCTCTCAGACAGGGTATACTAGTTCACAACTCGCTACCCACAACAAGTGTCTCTTCCTTTTCCATCTGGTTCCTTTGCCAATTATCCAAAGTCTGTGAAATTACTGGCCCTCCTGCTAGTGGAAACAGTTTCTCCTTATTTAGCCTATCAAAACTCTTCAGAATTCTGAACGCCTCAGTCAAATCTCTCACAAACTTCTCTTTTCGAAAGAAGCCAATCCTAACTTCTCCAGTCTCTCCGAATGACTGCAACTCCTCATTCTCTGGAACCATTCTGGTAAATCTCCTTCAATCTCCACATGCCTTGACAGCCTTCTTATTAAAAGAGCAATCAGCTGTCCATCTTCAAATTGCCCTTGAAGAGGTGATGATGAGCTGCCTTCTTGAACTGCTGCAGTCTGCAGTATTGAAGATGCTACCACGGTGCTGCTGGGGAGGGAGTTCCAGGATTTTGACCCAGCCGCAACGAAGGAAAGGCCGGTTTGTGTCCAAGTAGGGATGGTGGTGTGACTTGGAGGTGATGGTGTTCCTAAGTATTCGGTTTTCTTTTTGTAGAAGGGTTAAGCTGGAGTTGCAAAGAATTCCACAGCCTTGAGGTTTTGGGGGAAGAATGAGTTCAAGAGGTGTTGCAATGAATCTTAGAACCCTGAGTGTGCTCATTTCCATACTAACAATCAATTCATGATAATCAATTGATCGTGTAGCATGGTTCATTTATACTTGATAGAAGCAACGTACATTCATATGCAGAGACCCATTCTCTGCAAACAAAAGAAATATGTTCAAGCCTTGTGCCTTCTTTGAATTACCTGGGAGCTTGGAGAGCTTATAGTTTTCATTGCTTTCCCCATATGGTAATGCCTCAGCCAATCAGAGTTGACTTGCCAACCAATCAGCACCTTTTTCTCCTCTAGTATAAACTGTTGTGTTGCTTTGAAATTTGGTATTCTTGAGTTTGTCCTGATGAGTGCACGATAAGAAACTACAGCAACACATCTTCATTTTCAGCAATATTCAAATCTTAGATTTGACGCGGTGATGAAACAGAATGGAGGAGGAGCATACAGGAAGGAGCACTGAGGACAAAGGGGGACATGGGAGGGCAGCTTAGAGGAGCAACACGCATAGCAATCTGGATAAACTGGAGAGAGGGTATGCACAGAGCACACCTTGGTATAATTTCGCAGAGAGAGCTATTTTCCTGAAGGCTGCTGAACATTCTTAAGAAGCTAGTCTGCATCCTTAATAGTCACGAGTTTTGCTGTTGTAAATGTGGTGACCTTTGATTACCAACGTTAATTTTCTTCCCAGAGGTTTCCAAGAGCAACTAGCTCACACCTTCAAAGTTCAACCCGATCGATCCTGCAAGGACTGTGAAAACATTGTGCCTTCTGCTAGCAAAGTTAATGAGAAGGATCCTCATCGTTACCACAAACGATTATGGCGGACGCAGCACAGTCAGTCAAACTTTTCATTACCGCCCCCACCACCCATGTCACAAACCACCCCCCCCTCCCCATAACACCTTCACCCTCAGCCCAATACCAGTCAGAAACATTGTGGACAGCAGGGAAATCTGAAAATAGATCCAGAAAACTGTAGGCATACTCAGCAGGTCTGGCAGCATCTGAGCAGAAAAAGCTGGCAATCCAGAGCTTCTTCCAATGCCTGGGTGTGTGTCGTGAGTATCCCCCTGCACCTCCCCCCCCACCACCAGCCCCAACCCCCACCACATGACCTGGCTTCGTTGGGTGCCTGGTTTGATTCCTGTGTCTCACTTGAGACATATGGCCTCACTTAAAAGTGGTGGTACAGGTACTTCAATTGGCTTGACCTAGAGAAAGGAAAGTTTCAGCCAGTATTCCCAATCCAGATTGCAATCCAATTATCCTCGCTGGATAGCGCATCTGCGTGTGAGGGCAGAATCAAGCTCATCTGGATCAGAATCGGCTGTGGCACCTCTAAATGAGCCTGGTAACTGATCTATGTGCCCGGTGCTTGACTGGTTAAGCCTGGGCGATGACTCAGAGAAAAGTTAACACAGAAGCTACTAAAAGCTAGAGCTGGGATGAGCCTGGGTGCAGACATTTTACGATTGCAGAGATAGTTTAAAAGTCTTTTAAATAAACCTGTTGCACTAATGTCATCTCTGCCTTGCCCTGAGATATATAAAGTATACACTAAGCTGACGAATACACAACAATACCCTCTACAGTTTAAAAAAATACAAGCTCTCACCAGGGTAGATTTTAATGTTGTACCTTAGCGCAAAATGGGTCATAACATGATCAGTTGACTCTATTCTGACACTTGGGAAAGAAACGCAGTGGTGGGGTACACCAAAGGGAGCATTAATCTTGCTGTGTTTGACTTAATTTGGGTCTGGTCGATGCTGCCATCCCAAATGAAAGGTGTTCCATTCCTCAACACTAACAGCTAGCCAGGAGCAGCAAATATACATAAAACATCAGGGGGAGAGAAGGAAATTTGTGTAACTGCAGGATTGAAAAGTGATTTGGTCGATTGGAATTATATTGGGAGTGAGTAAGGAATGCACTTGACTAATGGGAGTGAGTGGGGTATGAATGGATCCACTGATATCCAATACACTTGAAGAAAAAGAAAGAACTTGCATTTATATAGCACCTTTCAGGACCTCAGGACTTCCCAAAACGCCTTACCGCCAATAAAGCACTTTTAAGGTGTGGTCACTTTTGTAATGTCGGAAACCGGGGCAGCCAATTGGGTGCACAGCAAGCTCCCACAAACAGCAACGTGATGATGACCAGGTAGCCAGTTTTTGTGATGTTGGTTGAGAGATAAAAATTGGCCAGTTGGCCATGGATAACTCCCCTGCTTTACTTCGAAGTAATGTCCGATGGGTCCTTTACATCTAACCAAGCAGGCAATGGAGCCGTGGTATAATGTCTCACCCGAAAGACTCTGACAGTGCGGAACTCCCTGCAGCGTCAGTCCAGGTTTTTATGCCCAATCCCTGGAGTGGGGCTTGAACCTGGAACGTTGTGAATCAGAGCCAAGAGGGCTATCAACTGAGCCGCCACTGACACTTCTCCAAAACGGAATATTGGGATACCACCCTTTTATAAACCGGGGATAAATGGGAAATCATTTGGCGTGCGTGATCTCTAAGGGCAGGACTTTGCCCTCGTCAGGCGGGCACAGTGGGCGAGCTGGAGAACAGCCACAATCGGCCTCCGAACGCGATTTCACGCCGGCTGGTCAGCTCACGGGCAGCCGGCCGGCGTGAAAGGCCCGCTAAGAGCCTCAGCACTGCCGCTGAGGAGGAGGGGGCGGGAGGGGCGCCAGCGCTGAACTTTGCGCGTGCGCGCTGTGGGGGGGGCGGGGTGGGGGGGAGAACGCACTGATCTCTCCCCGAAGGCACAGGGCGGCCTCGGAGGGAGCTGAGGATTTTAATGTGAAAAATAAACCTTTTCACGGAGTTTATACGAGCAAGTCCCCAGACGCGACTCCGTCATAGGAAGAGGGGGACAGGCTGAACAGGGACGGCCACTCACTCCTTTGCGGAGAGGACGTTAGGCGGCATTCGCGACAATTTGGCAGGAGGCGCACCGTTTCAAAATGGCAGCTGGATTTGAACTCGTCACCTGCCCGCTCTTAAATGATCGCTAGCCCACTGCCCACCCTGGCCTGTTCAAACCCAGGAAGCTGCCCTTACGCAGAGCATTTGCTATGGCTGAAACGTTTCTTGGTGTCCGACACGCTGAGCGTTTGTACCGCCGCTGAGAGACATTCTGTACTTAACCATTAAAGTGGCGCAATGTCAGATCTGTAATACTTGCTTGGGTTTTAGTAGGCGGGGTGGACCCTCAGGGATCGGGTAACCCAGTGAAGCCTTCAAAGTGCACAACCCATCTCCCAATTTCAATAGGTCCTCTTCTGGCGGCCGTGTCTTCAGCTGCCTAGCCCCTAAGCTTTCGAACTCCCTTCCGAAACCTATTGTGCGTGCGGTTATCCCGGAGTTAGTGCAATGCACCAGGCGTTGGGCACCAGCTACATCAGGGGGGATTCTCCCATTCCCTGGCATTCTGTTTTCACAAAGGTTATACTTGATCGAGTTCCTACTTGTCACGAAACTATCAGCATTTCACAAGACGGGCTGCGGAAGGAAGTGAAACTAAATCGATTTCAATGAAATAAGATTTTATTCTGGGAGTCAAAAAGAAAGAGGAAGAATTTCTCCTGTGGAATAGCTTGCAGATAACCTTCAGAGAGCCGCCTGAGACTACCATATTGAACACGACAAGGCAAAAGCTTTAATCTTCCTTTAGCACGGGCTGTCTTATCTCTGAACACTCGTCAAAAGATACTTTTTGCTTCTCATCTTGAGTGAGAGCTCATTAAAATTCATAGCTTCAGCCCGCAAACTATAAGCAGATGTCAGAGATATTCTCACAGTCGCCTTGTTTTCTGAGTCTAAGAATGAAGAGGAAGTGTTTGGATAGGGGCTTTGTCTGTGGTGCGTGTTTACAGTCATTGCCATTAGTGAAATCTTAAATAGAATCCTGTTGGAATCTCAGAACTATTTCCTCCTCCCCTGGTTGGGCAACAACAAATGCGTCAAACAAGCACAAAATACTTTCATCATCAAACCCACAGCCCAAAACAATGTGGTATAGAATTAATTTAATCTTTTCGCAGCTATCCTGTGGGCTGATTCATGTGGAATCGTGAAGTTCTCCTTAGCAAGAGGAGTTTGGCCAATTTTATACGATCTTGGTCAATTTTATTTGTTACCTACAAGTCCCAGCCAGAATGGAGATGATTGGCTAATTTGGCCATCAATCAAACCCCACTGCTTTTGCGCACATAACTTCATGTAACTATCTATTCATGCAACCATCCTCCACTCACTGTATTTTGCTGGAGTAATTATCCTGCTATTGTTGGGAGACTTTGCTGTAATTTCAGTCAGGAGTTCAGAGACTAAAACCACAAGTCCTGCCCCACCTCCAATTCAGTGGCTGACATTGGTCAACTGGTCACTGACAAAGGTCAGCATTCACCCCGAACTTTATTTTTCTCCCCAAAGTTTTCCCTGTCAATGCTCTCCCCCACTCAACTCCTGGAGGCTCTGATCTCCTTTTTGACCTGCAGCTCAATAGATACCTTCTGCCGATTCTTCAAAGCAACCTGCTCTTCATTTGCGAGCTGAGAAACTTATATGCCCCCCTCATCCAAATTCCTCGGAAATTGGGAATCCCAGTTATTTTGTTCAACAGTTTTTTAAAAAGGGGAAGGACTGGTATTTATATATCACTGATAACAACCTTGGAGTAACTCAAAGCACTTTACAAACCAATGAAATATTTGCATTTATATCGCGCTTTTCACCACCACCAGATGTCAAGCAAAGCACTGCACAGCCAATGAGGTGTAGTCACTGCTTTAATGTAGGAAACACAGTAGCCAATTTGTGCACAGCAAACTCCCACAAACAGCAATGCAATAATGACTAGATAATCTATATTTGTGATGTTGATTGAGGGACAAATATTGACCAGAACTCCGGGGATAACTCTCCTGCTCTTCTTCACCTGAGAGGGAAAATGGGGCCTTAGCTTAATGTTTCTGTTTCAATGTTTTTGCTGAGCTTTAGTGAGGTTTCAGCCAACTTTGGAAATTCCTCCTTGACTGTGACTTCGCTGTCCTCTGCTGAGACCTCGTTGAGCTTATGTGTAAGACTGCTGAGCAGAGAAATTGGCTGATTTTGTAAAACATAAAGGGTTTTGTTCATTTATTTTTCTTAATTTCTAAGGTCAGTGGTGAACTGACCCTTCACTTGGAGATCAGTGCCTCCAGGCCCTTGTAGCTTTATGTCAGGTCGTTGGATTTTGACTTATTTAAGTCGTTTTGGAAGCCAGCTCAATCTGTCCAATAAGACAGATACTCAACCTGGCAAATGGAGCATAATGTGGGAAAATGTGAAATTGTTCATTTTGACAGGAAGAATAATAAAAAAGAAGCATATTACCTAAATGGCGAGAGATGGCAGAGCTCTGAGATTCAGAGGGATCTGGGTGTCCTAGTGCATGAATCACAAAAGATTAGTATACAGGTACAGCAAGTAATTAGGAAAGCCAATAGAATATTATTGTTTATTGTGAGGGGAATTGAATTCAAAAGTAGGGAGGTTATGCTTCAGTTGTACAGGGCACTAGTGAGACCACATCTGGAGTACTGGGTACAGTATTGGTCTCTTTATTTATGTAAATGCATTAGAAACAGTTCAGAGAAGGTTTACCAGGCTAATACCAGGAATGGGAGGTTTATCTTATGAGGAAAGGTTGGATAGGCTAAGCTTGTATCCACTGGAGTTTAGAAGGCTAAGAGGCGACTTGATTGAAACATATAAGATCCTGAGAGGTCTTGACAGGGTGGATGTGGAGAGGATGTTTCCTCTTGTGGAAGAACCTAGAACTAGGGGGTCACTGTTTAAAAATAAGGGGTTGATCTTTTAAGTCAGGGATGAGGAGAAATGTTTTCTCTCAGAGGGTTGTGAGCCTTTGGAACTCTCTTCCTCAGCAGGCAGTGGAAGCAGAGTCTTTGAATATTTTTAAAGCAGAGCTGGAGAGATTCTTGATTAACAAGGGGGTAGGCGGGAGGTTACGATCAGATCAGCCGTGGTCTTATCGAATGGTAGAGCAGGCTTGAGGGGCCGAGTGGCCTACTCCTGCTCCTAGTTCGTATGTTCGTATGTCCCGCTCTGCTGTCGAGTTTAAACTCAGTTCTGTAGCCTTGAACTTCCAACTCCACACACCAGCTTGTTTGATCTCTCCTAGGAAATCGTCGGGTCAGAAAGGTATATCCCCTATTTCCTGGACCTCAAACTGGCTGGCAACATGCTCTAGCTTTCTTCCCTTTAATGCTGTTTTTGATTTACAGAACTCTTAAAATGACCAGTCCTTCCACAGAGAAAGAATTCAGCTCCCCCTGCTGGACAGCCTTTGCACTGATATTGTCTATTAGCACTGGAACTGGAGCACTTGAATGTAGATAGAAGAGTCCTTCCCATCCCTTCAATGGATTTGGTTTTGGCAGGCTTTTCTGTGGGCTTTTGGGTGTCTGGAGGCACCCGATTTTGGGACAACATAATGTATCGACCCCTCCTGAGCCTCAGTGTCACCCCGAATTACACCGCAATTCTGGTGTCTCAACTCAGTCCGCCCAGCAATCTGTTCAGCCTTCTCTAGGGTCAGATCCTCTTTGGATTGTAAGAAACCGGACAGCATGCCGTCGGGGACGCTGACTACATTGGGGTCTCTAATCAATTCATGTTTTAAGGCTCCGCAACTGCAGGTACTTGCCAACTGATATAGAATATTAACGAAGGGATCAATGGATTCCCCTGGCCTTTGGGTTCTCCAACTGAAGTTTGCTTTTTCTATAACCAAATTCTTTTTGGGCTGAAGTATTTCTTGAAAGCTTCCACAATCTCATCGTATGATATCATGGCTTCCTTGATGCCATGTCACAGGAGGACATCATCAGCTATGGCTCCCACAGTATATTGAAGTGTACAGACCTGGAGTTTTTCTCTTGTAAACCCAAAGCCGTTCAGTACCTATCAAACTCTCTCCTCTAGTGCTCCCTTCGCTGTCCTTGCTGTGGACCTTCGATCTGCTGGAAAGGTTGATGAAGGGGTAGGGGCTGCTCCTTGGCTTTTGACATTGTGTGTGTGTCTCAATGTCCCTCACCACAAGGCCTTTTGGGTTTGATCTTCGTCACTGCAAAATCAATTTTCTTCTTTCACTAATTGTCAATGTTGTTGCCAAGCATTAGTGAGGCTTTACTAATACCATGCTTTCTAGTCTTACTGAACCTTGATGAGGCTTTGCTTCCCTTTGACAGACTTGAGGTAGTCGATAAAGTTTAACATTCAAGCAATTTATTAAGAACTATTTACAAATATCTCAGCACATGGTATTCAGGACACAGACTATTCTGCAGCTAGCTCTCTTAGAGCTTCTCAGTCATCTGACTACTGACGTCACCATTACATCATTAATATTGTCATAGACTTGAGGGATGGCAATGGTGTAGTAGTATTGTCATTGGACTAGCAATCCAGAGACCCAGGGTAATGCTCCAGGGACCCGGGTTCCAATCCTGCCTCGGCAGGTGGTGGAACTTGAATCCAATAAAAATCTGGAATTAAAAGTCATATTGTCGAATGTTGTAAAAACCCATCTGGTTCACTCACAACGGAATACAGGGATGGAAATGGAAATTTGCTGTCCTTACCTGGTCTGGCCAACATGTGACACAAGAGCACAGCAATGTGGTTGACTCTTAAATGCCCCCTTGAATGGACAAGCAAGCCACTTCAGTTGTATCAAACTGCTGCATAAGCTTCAAAAAAGGAATTAAACTGGACGAACCACTTGACATCAACCTAGGTACCGGAAATGACGATGGCAAACTCAGCCTTGTCGACCCTGCAAAGTTCCTCTTACTAACATCTGGGAGCTTGTGCCAAAATTGGGAGAGCTGTCTCACAGACTAGTCATGACATAACCATCCTCATGGAATCATATCTTACAAATAATGTCCCAGACACCATCATCACCATCCCTGGGTATGTCCTGTCCCAATGGCAGGACAGACCCAGCAGAAGTGCCAACACAGTGGTATACAGGTGGGAGGGAGTTGCCCTGGGCGTCCTCAACATCGAATCCGGATCCCATGAAGTCTCATGGCTTCAGGACAAGCATGGGCAAGGAAACCTCCTGCTGATTACCATGTATTGCCCTCCCTCAGCTGATGAATCAGTGCTCTTCCATGTTGAACACCACTTGGGGGGACCACTGAGGGGGGAAAGGGTGCAGGATGTACTCTGGGTGGGGGACTTCAATGCCCATCACAAATAGTGGCTCGGTAGCACCGCTACTGGCCGAGCCCTAAAGGGGCATAGCTGCTAGACTGGGTCTGCGGCAGGTGGTGAGGGAACCAACAAAAGGGAATAACATACTTGACCTCATCTTCACTAACTTGCCTGCCGCAGATGCATCTGTCCATGACAGTATCGCTAAGAGTGACCACCGCACAGTCGTTGTGCAGGCAAAGTCCCACCTTCACATTGAGGGATACCCTTCATCATGTTGGGTGGCACTACCATGCTAAATGGGATAGATTTCAAATAGATTTAACAACTCAAAACTGGGCATTCATGAGGTGCTGTGGGCCATCAGCAGCAGCAGAATTGTACTCGAACACAGTCTGTAACCTCATGGCCCGGCATATCCCCCACTCTACCATTACCATCAAGCCAGGGAACCAAGCCTGGTTCAATGAAGAGTGCAGGAGGGCATGCCAAGAACAGCACCAGGCATACCTAAAAATGAGGTGTCAACCTGGTGAAGCTATAACTTAGGACTACTTGCATGCCAAACATCTTAAGCAGCAAGTAATAGACAGAGCTAAGCGATCGCACAATCAGCAGATCAGAGCTACACTCTGCAGTCCTGCCACGTCCAGTCGTGAATGGTGGTGGATAATTAAACAACTCACTGAAGGAGGAGGCTCCACAAATATCCCCATCCTCAATGATGGGGGAGCCCAACACATCAGTGCAAAAGATACGGCTGAAGCATTTGTTACAATTTTCAGCCAGAAGTGCCAAATGGATGATCCATTCAGCCTCGTCCAGAGGTCCCCAGCATCACAGATGCCAATCTTCAGCCAATTTGATTCACTCCACATGATATCAAGAAACAGCTGAAGGCACTGGATAGTCCAGAGGCTATGGACCATGACAATATTCTGGCAATAGGACTGAAGACCTATGCTCCAGAACTTGCCATGCTGTTAGCCAAACTGTTCCAGTGCAGCTACAGAACTGGCATCTACCCGGCAATGTGGAAAATTGCCCAGGTATGACCTATATACAAAAAGCAGGACAAATCCAACCCGGCCAATTACCGCCCCATCAGTCTACTCTTGATCATCAAAAAAGGAATGGAAGGGGTCATCAACAGTACTATCAAGTGGCATTTGCTTGGCAATAATCTGCTCACTGAAACCCAGTTTGGGTTCCACCAGGGCCACTCAGCTCCTGACCTCATTACAGTCTATGTTCAAACATGGACAAAAGAGCTGAACTCCAGAGGTGAGGTGAGAGTGACTGCCCTTGACATCAAGGCCACATTTGACCAAGTGTGGCATCAAGGAGCCCGAGCAAAACTGGAGTCAATGGGAATCAGGGGGAAAACTCTCCACTAGTTGGAGTCATACCTAGCACAAAGAAAGATGGTTGTGGTTGTTGGAGGTCAATCATCTCAGCTCCAGGACATCACTGCAGGAGTTCCTCAGGGTAGTGTCCTCGGACCAACCAACTTCAACTGCTTCATCAATGACCTTCCTTCCATCATAAGCTCCGAAGTAGGGATGTTCGCTGATGATTGCACAATGTTCAACACCATTCACGACTCCTCAGATTCTGAAGCAGTCCATGTCCAAATGCAGCAAGACCTGGACAATATCCAGGCTTGGGCTGACAAGTGGCAACTAACATTCTCGCCACACAAGTGCCAGGCAATGACCATCTCCAACAAGAGAGGATCTAACCATTGCCCCATGACATTCAATAGCATTACTATCACTGAATCCCCCCACTATCAACATCCTTGGGGTTACCATTGACCAGGAACTGAACTGGACTAGTCATATGAATACTGTGGCTACAAGAGCAGGTCAGAGGCTAGGAATCCTGGGACGAGTAACTCACCTCCTGACTCCCCAAAGCCTGTCCACCATCTACAAGGCAGAAGTCAGGAGTGTGATGGAATACTCCCCACTTGCCTGGATGAGTGCAGCTCCCACAACACTCAAGAAACTTAACACTGTCCAGGACAAAGCAGCCCGCTTGATTGGCACCCCATCCACAAACACTCCCTCCACCACTGACGCACAGTAGCAGCAGTGTATACCAACTACAAGGTGTACTTCAGGGATTCAACAAGGCTCCTTTGACAGTACCTTCCAAAAACATGACCACTACCATCTAGAAGGACAAGGGCAGCAGATAGATGGGAACATCACCACTTGCAAATTCCCCTCCAAGTCACTCACCATCTTGACTTGGAAATATATAGGCCGTTCCTTCACTGTCGCTGGGTCAAAACCCTGGAACACCCTCCCTAACAGCACTGTGGGCGTACCTACACCATAGGAACTGTAGTGGTTCAAGAAGGCAGCTCACCACCACCTTCTGAAGGGCAACTAGGGATGGGCAATAAATGCTGGCCTAGCCAGCGAAGCCCACATCCCATGAATGAATTTTTTAAAAGTCTCATTAACATAATCACCACTCTATAGTTTCAACTGAAAGACTGCACCTCCAACAGCGCAGCACTCCCTCAGTCTCACAGGATTGCAGCAGCCTTGATTTTTGGCTTTAAGCCCTGGAGTGGGACTTGAAGCCAGAACCTTCATAGTCAATGGTAAGAGTGCTAGTGACTGAGCCACAGTGAATCATGTGAAGTACAGTCAATAGAGGGAAAGCTGCAAGTTACACTTCTGTCGCTCAAAAACAGCTAAAGATTAGGAACAGTGAAAGTTTTTCAAAGGGGGTTGAAATCCACCTCTACTCATCCTCTCTTTAAAGAATTCAATGCAATGGGATATGAGGATTGGCGGATTAGTTGTGATGTTTATTTCTGAAGAAATGCTCAATAATGAATGAACTGAATTATTCAGGGCACCTGTGAAGGTTTAGCCTGTATGTATTGTATTTTCATTGTATATTTGTACAAATGAATGGTAACCAACTCAAGCACAAGTTTTGCATGGGAGCACTGTAAATAATAGATTTAAACAACGCACAGTGGGTTTTCTTTCAGTGCATTGCAATACCTTTTCCTGTTTTTAATCCATTTTATCATCTTCATGGTGTTTACCACACTGACAAAGCCAACAACCTTCAACATGAACTGGATGTTGTATAAATTGGCTGTAGGAATGATGGACGTTTTTGAATTTAAAAGGCTTCGAGCGCAGGACTGAGATTGCAACAAGGGCAAGAGGCAGAGGTATATATATAAGGAATCACTGGTGATGCCCAACAGTTTTTAAAAACCCATGTATTGTTTAAGAGAGTAAGACTCTTGCATTGGGGTTTAGCTCAGTTGGCTAGGGTGTGGGTTAGAGTGATGTCAGCACTGTGGGGTTCTATCCATGACCTGGCTGAGGTCGATGTATGGGGCCCACCTCCTTTTCCTACCCACAGTGAAAAAATACCATAGCGCATCGCTGTGGTTCAGTGAATAATCGGCTTTGAGCAGAGAGCTGAACAACTGCGTTGGAGGCAGTTCTGAGAAGGTTCACTGGAGTGATCCTGCGATGCAGGAGGTGTCTCCTGGGGAAAGGTTGGGCCTATACTCAGTGGAGTTTAGAAGAAAGAGAGATGATCTTATTGAAACATGTAAGGTCCTGAGGAGGCTTGACAGGGTAGTTGCTGAGAGGATGTTTCCCCTCATGGAATCTAGAACTAGGGGAGACTTATTTAAAAATAAGAGGTCTCCCATTTAAGATGGAGATAAGGAGAATTTCTTCTCTCAGAGAGTTAATAATCTTTGGAATTCTCTTCCTCAGAGAGAAGCGGAGGCTCCTTCATTGAATACATTCAAGGCTTTGATTGACAAGGGATTCATGGGGAGGTCAGCAGGAAAGTAGAGTTAAGGTCGCAATCATACCAGCCATGGACCGTATTGAATGGCAGAGCAGGCCCGAGGAGCCAAATGGCCTATGCCTGCTCGTATTTCTCATGGTCTTATGAAGGAGGAAGGGAAGATTCAGGAAAGGGAAGAGCTCCAAAGTTTTTGAGGCCTCCATAAAGTATGAGTTATATTAAGCGATGGGGCACTGAATCTATTGAAGGGGAGAGAGAAGATGGGGGACTGCGTTCTTGGAGCTAAGGAAGGAGGAAAAAGGAAGCTTGAGAGGGAAAATAATCATGGTGAGATTGCCCTATACATATATATATATATGAAGATGCCAATCCTCCAGGATTCCCCTGGAGTCTCTAGGAATTCAAGATTAATCTCCAGAACATCCCTGAGAAAAACCCAGGAGAAAATTTAGATGGACATTCAAAAAAGAAAATTGTATTTTGTTCTCATTTTCTTTGAACACACTCTTTTATTATAAATATATTGGAAACTTTGAGATGAAGCTGTTTGACTGGGCAGGGTGATTGGAAGTCATGTGGTGGCAGCTCCAGTAATTCATCCAATCAGAGTTGGCAACCCTGTTCATATCGTGGATACACGTCATGATCAGAATTTCCCTAGAGTGCCTGCTAGTGGCAGATCTGGGAAGCACAGCTATTTTTGCATTGGCCACAGTGGAGGCCTGGTCTGTCTGAATTCAGCCAGTCATGCGGCCACACAAGACCTTTATCTTGCTTTCCTCTCAACCCACAAATCCATCCTTTCTCCAAATGGGTCATTGACAAGTGGGATGGCTCACTAGTGCCACCTACCCAGTGCTATCTCTTCCCTGCATTCAGTGTTCTGTCATGTGTCTTGAATTGGTTCCCCAAGACGTCTTTCTGGCCCCAGGAATCTCGCTATCTTTCAGTTTGGTACAGACTGTGAACATCAGGAGTCACTGTCAGGTGATTGAATGATGTGATTGAGCCAACATAATTGTGTGTGATGTTAGACATCATATTGAAGTCCATGTTGCTAGCTTATGAGTTGTGGTTCAGTTGGCAGCACTCTTGCTTCAGAAGACTGTGGGCTCAAATCCTACTGCAGGGACCTCAGCACATAGTCTAGGTTGAACATCCAGTGCAGTGTTGAAGGTGTGCTACACTGTCAGTGATGCTTTTTTTTTGGATGAGACATTGAACCTTAGCCCTGTCTGCACTCTGAGGTGAGCATAAAAGATCCCATGGAACTATTTTGAAAAAGAGCTGGGGGAGTTCTCCATGGTGTCCTGTCCAATATGTATCCCTCAATCAACATCACAAAAACATCTGACCATTACCAAGTTGCTATTTGTGGGAGCTTGCTGTGTGCAAATTTCTTACATTACAACAGTGACAGCAGGTCAAGAGAACTTCATTGGCTGTAAAGCACTCTGGGATGTCTTGCGGTCTGGAAAGGCGCTACAGAAATGCAAATCTTTCGAACTTCCATTTTGACGATTTTATAAATGCAATTGTAGGGCACGCACGTGGAACAAGGAAGTCCATCCAGGAGGGAAGGAAACAAAGAAGGGAACGGTTAGGGAGATTAGAGAAGCCCATCTCTAAGGCAGCAAGGATTTTTTTCTATCCCTGAATATTGTACAAACACGTTGTGCGCATTTGTTTTAATGAAGAAATGTGCCATGAGTTGTTTGCATCGCTTAAAGTCCATTTGGGCTGCTCAGTTTCCGGAGCTTTCTTTCCAATCTCTGTTTTATATCTTGTTAATCACTCAACGGATTTATTGGAAAATAGACTTAAATCCAATTTCCCGATCTGCTGCTTCCTACAATCTCATCCGATTGTCTGTTTACCGGCTTAATCCAGTTACTGTGAAGTGGCAGAGTTAAACAAGAGCAAAGCCACACCATCACAATTATCTGCATTTCTGACAGAACACTGCATGGTTGCGTTGTGTGCAAGCATGTTATGCCATAACGCAGGATAGGGATTGCTCTGTTCCGGGGGCTGTCGTGTGCTGCCGAGCTGGTGAAATATGTGGTTAGCTTGATTTGCCTGAGGTGCACCGATGGTTTGAAATGATTTCCCCAGGCCAAGCCAGATGGGCTGCAGCGGTTCAAGAGGGCGGCTCACCACCACCACCTCCTCAAGGGCAATTAGGGAGGGGCGGCAAATGCTGGCCTTGCCAGCGACGCCAACATCCCATGAGTGAATAAAAAAAATTCACTTGAATCTTGCTGAAAAGGGAGACATGTTGTCGAAGCTTTTCATCTTGCACTCAACAGGACAAATGCAAGAATGCCAAATTTCAAACCTTCACAACAATTTATACTACAGGAGAAAAGGATGCTGATTGGTTAGCAAGTGAACCCTGATTAGCTGAGGTGTTGTCATGGAGAAAGCATCAGGGAGCTATAGACTCCCCAAGATAATCAGTTGTGCCTCATTTATGCTTGCTAGGAGTGACAGACATTCATACCCAGGGATCCATTCTCTGCAAACAAAAGGAATGTGTTCGAGTCTTGTGCCTTACCCGAATTACCCGGGAGCTTGGGGAGCCTATAGTTCCCCGTTGCTTCCTCCATGGCAACGTCTCGGCCAATCAGAGTCCACTTGCCAACCAATCAGCGCCTTTTCTCCCGTGCTATAGATTGGCAGGGAGAAGAGGGAGAACCATCCACTCTTCTTTGAATAGCCCCATGGGGACCCCATGCTCTCACCAGGCACAGAGTCAGGGGGTGTGCAGCATGGAGGAAAAAGAGAGGGAATAGAGAAAAATATACACAGCTGGGCAGCTTGTGACACTGGCTCGCGAATCCTGTGATCTGTGCCCTTTGCACAGGGAATGTAAACATATAGAAGGAGAATGAAAAACAGCTACATATGGGCCAATGTTGCTTTTGGAATAAGATGAAAGTGGTCTAATCTGAGCTCCTAGCTGAAATAATCAATATGCAGCAAGGAATTAAAAAGCTACATTTCAGCCTGGAGAGGTCAGATGACATCAGCAACTGCGAGCACAAAATCTGTACCATTTGTCAAAATCTCAAAGCCCAGGACTGTGACATTGAATGCTCCCCTATCCTTTAGTTCAAGTTCAAACGTCTTTTTCTCGAAGCAGGTTTGTTACTGTTATAAACTAAACAGATATATTGCACACTGGGTTTTAATTTGGTTGAGTAATGTTGCACGCATTGTGTCAGTGGGGAGGTATTGGGTGGTCAGTGGAGGAGGGTGGGTGGTCAGGGGGTCAGGGGTTTGGGGGTAGGGCGGTCGGGGGATTGGGTAGTCAGTCAAGGGTTGGGTGGTTAGGGCCAGGTGGTCGGTGGGGTGGTGGGGGGTGGGGGGGGGGTCAGGTGATTAGGGGGTCCTGTCGGGGGGGAGAGGGGGCGGGGTTGACAGTACTAGAAGTGGTTTTAATTCTTCTAACTTTTCCTATGTAACTATTGCTGTAAGACAGTCAGAACCATCTGAAGTTTGTGGTTTAATTTGCATGAACAGTTGAGGAAACTTAACCCAAAGGGAGGAAACCCTGAAAGGACTGTGACACCATGTAAGTAAGAAGGAGGGTTTTCTAGGAAGTCTTGAATATAGACAGAGTATTTAGACCAAATTCTTTGGTAATAATAAGCACACTTGTGGAAATGTTTCATGAACAGAACAATGCAAATGTGAGGGTGTTTAATTTCACTATAGAAAAATCTATCTCGTAACCTGATGGAACAGTTCATTTATTTGATGACTGAAGGTTAAGGAATGGTTGCACTTTCATCTCTCAAAGGATCCTAACTTTCCTTCTTCAAAGCTTTGCATTTTGTACCTCCAGTCATGTAGGAGTTATAGAAGAAATTGTGAGACACATAACAACATTTTTTGGCTTGCTCAGAAAACATCTGTTCTTTTTCAAACAGTCACAGTTTGCTTGATAGTTTTAGTGGGGCCAACCCAGTGAAAGCTTTCAGTAACGCTCAGGTGACTTTTGGGCCTAACTGATCGGTAAAGAGTGTGAGCCCGCAGAGAGAGGAAGGTTGTGTCATTAAACCGATGCCCCTTCTCCCCTCGCAGGAGGGTGTAAAATATCCCACTTCACTATTCGAAGAAGAACAGGGTGTTCTTCCCAATGCCCTAACCTCCTTCTTCTTGTAGGCAGCCCCTCAGGATCGAGGGTGACTTGCATCCACTCCGATTGAATGGGCTCTGAGATGGCCGATGAGACCAATGTGCGATCTGCAGACTCTGCCACATGGGGAGCAGGTGGTGCTTGAAGGGCCGGGTAGATAAGTTGTTGGGAGGTTTGTGCTCTCTCTCTCTGACTTTGCCTCTGCCTGTTCCCGGTGAAGCCTCTCAATGTGTCCAGTGTCTTCCCAAATAAGCCTTCTCCATTTTGGTCGGTCACAGGCCAGGGTCTCCCATGAATCAACGGGGATGTTTGACCTCTTCAGGAATGCTTTGAGGGCATCCCTAAAGCGTTTCCACTCTCCTCCTGGGACCAAGTTCCGAGTAGAACAGTTGCTCTGGGAGTCAGTTGTCAGGCGTACAAATGACCTACCCCACCCAGCGGCGCTGGCTTTGAGTGATTGGCGCCTCGATGCTGGGCGTGTTGGTTTGGGAGAGGACGCAGACTTCCTTGCCACCGGACTTGGAGGATCTTGTGAAGGCACCGCTGGTGGTGCTTCTCCGGGGCTTTGAGGTGCCTGCAGGTGGTCCAAGTCTCCGAGGCAACCCGGGGGTCACTGCTGCCCGGGGAACCATGACCTCAGCCTCGAGTTTGAGGTCCTGGTCCTCAAGTGCTGAGCTGGCCTGACTAACATTTATCCCTCAACCAACATCACAAAAGCCGATACTCTGATCGTTTATTTCATTGCCGTGTGTGGGAGCTTGACATGTAAACCTTTGGCTGTCACATTCCTTGCATTACAGCAGTGACTACACTTCAAAAGTGCTTTGGGGGCAACTCGAGGCCCTGAGCGGTGCAGCTGAAGCCAGGACTTTTGCACTCTGGGTGTTTCAGTCACTCTGTCCACCCATTGAAGCGACAGAGGATGTCTGGGTGCGGACTGTAATAAATAGACAGCGATACTGCGTGGAACGAATCTCTTAATATTCGCATTAGGATTCTAGAAGCCGCTCCTATAAATTCAGTGTCTGGTGGAGGGATGGTTTTATTCTAATGCACTAAAAAGCTTCTGATGAGTCTCACACCTCCGGGGTGAATCTGCCTGTGGCTAAAAGCTTTTCTTTTGCAGTTAGGAGAGCCTGCTGTGAGGAGAATGTGTAAATCTTAATTCTGAAAAGCAGGGGAATGTGGCATGAACCGAGGCATCGACAGAACCAAATGTTGATGTCAGGCTGTTGACCCCCGGCGCTAAGCAACCTCAGAACGATTGACACCCTCCCAGACAACCGCCGCCCCCCCCAACACTAAAATCAGCGGGATGTGTGCAAGCAACACTTTGTATATTGTTCATGTTGCTCATGGCTGCTCTCTCAATTGCATCGTGCAAGGTTGGTGATACTCTGGAATCTGCCTATTTACATTAGGAGGGACACTTTGGAGGGGAGGTGAGGGAAAATCTTTTCACCCAGGAGTTTGTAGAGGCCTGGAACTCACTGCCTGAAAGGGTAGTAGAGGCAGAGACCCTCAGCTCATTTAACAGTGGAGTGCCGTAATGTGCAGGGCTACGGACCAATCGCTGGACAGCGGGATTCGGCTGGCTGGCTCGTTTTTCAACCGGCACAGACACGATGGGTCAAATGGCCTCTTTACCTGCCATCAGCTTTCTGTGATTCTATGGTTCTGATTTGGGACCCTGGGTGCCAACTGCCATCGTGTGGCCAAGAAGTCATGAAAATGGCTTTTTAGATTGGCAGCCCTGGCACTTCTGTCCTGATAGTGGGCTCGTACAGACTAGGGAGTTAAAAAAAGAAGCAAAACAAAAATAAGTAGAAAATGCCAGAAAATGCTCAGCAAGTCAGGCGGTATCTGTGGAGACAAAAAAAAAGGAAATGCTTGCATTTGTGTAGCATCTCTCGTGACCACGGGATGTCCCAAAGCGCTCCAACAGCCAAGCAAATACTTTTGAATGTATAAACAAGGCAGCCAATTTTAAACCTCCTGACTCAGAGCTGAAGTGCAACTAAGGGCAGCAGCTGAAGTCAAAGAGAGTTAACGTTTCAGATGAATGACCTCTCATCAGGACCAAAATCGATTTGGGGGTGAGCCGCTTCTAAGCAAATAGCAGAATAAACAACTTCAATAAAGTCTGTCGCTTGTCCTAGGAGCATTGGAGCAGCAATTGGCCATTCAGCCCCTCTAGTCTGTTCCACCGTTTAATTGGCTCATGGTCTGACCTGTGCCTTAACTCCTCCTATCGGCTTTGGTTCCATATCCCTTTATCCTTATCCGGAAGGCTGTGGGTTGAAAATTGGCCGCCTTGTCAATGTCCTTGCTTGTACCGATGAGCTAGGAATTCAGTCGGCAGCCAGAACAGAATGGTCCCTGACGGACTCCAATAGCTTCAACAGCTATGGCCTTCCATCACTTCAAAGCCACCCAGCCTGGCTTTGTTAATAATACAGAGCAGCTCCACAATATAAATACTTGAAGAGATCATTTTCATTGAGGCTGCAGCTTACTTGGACTAGAAGCCAGTGAGAATGTATTGTTATGATTTATGCTCGGGGTACTGCTTCTGATACACAGCGACACAGCGGAATTTCTAGAGCTGGTGGGTGTTGCGGGGGGTGGAGGGTGGAGGAGGATTTAAGTTTCAGGGTTGAGAATCCAATCGATGAAGGGGCCCTGGAATAAACGATGGGGAAATATACCCAGTCTGCTGGCTGCTTCCGCAGGCTGAAGGCTGACCCTTAGCTTTGGAGGGTCAGTGAAGAGAGAATATGAAGAAAGCTTTCTTCAACCTTGGAAGGAGGGCGACTGAGAGGAGAAATAGGAAAGCTCAGGAGCAATTCAGATCTAGAATACCACAGCATGGTGCACCGTGGACTCGTGTTCAAAGTTGGTGAAGACCAAATTTGGATTTAATGCTCTTTTTTATTCCTTGTGGGTGTCGCTGGCCAGGCCAGCATTTGTTGCCCATCCCTAATTGCCCTTGAACTGAGTTGCTGGCTTGGCCATTTCAGGGGGCAGTTAAGAATGGGCCTGGAGTCATGTGTAAGCCAGACCAGGTAAGGACGGCAGATTTCCTTCCCTAAAGGGGCATTAGTGAACCAGGTGGGTTTTTCCTAACAACTGTTTCATGCTTACCATTACTGAGACCAGCTTTCAATTTGAGATTTATTAATTGCACATAAACTCCACCAGCTGCTGTGGTGGGATTTGAACATGTGCCCCCAGAGCATTAGCCTGGGCCTCAGGGTTACTAGCCCAGTGACATTACCACTACACTACTGTTTCCCACTCACCACCCCCTCACCCTTTCCCCCTGCCATGAGGTTCTTTGATGCACAGGCTTGACATGGACTTCCAGCTAGAGATAGATGAAGCCAAAGCCTTAGTATCATTCAAGAGACAGTTGGATCACTATGGGGCTTTTCTAGCTGCAAGAGATTGAATGCCCTTCCCAATCCATATCTAATTCTGTCATTATTGGGTGTCAGCTGTGGCTCAGTTGGTAGCAGTCTTGCCTCTGAGTGTTCAAGTCCCACTCTAGGGCAAGAGTCAAGGCTGATACTCCAGCGCAGTAGCAAGGGAGTGCTGCACCGTTGGAGGTGCTGTCTTTTGGATGAGATGCTTAAACCGAGACTCCATCTGCCTGCTTGGGGTGGATGTTAAAAGATCCCATGGCAACTATTTTAAAGAAGAGCAGTGGATTTATCCCTGGTGTCCTGGCCAATATTTATCCCTCAATCAACATCAGAAAAACAAATTACTAGGCCATTTCACATTGCTGCTTGTGGGATCTTGCTGTGCACACATTGGCTGCCGTGCCTGCTGCATTACAACAATGACTGCGCTTCAAAAGAACCTCACTGGCTGTTAAATGCAGAGATGTCCAGGGGTCGAAGAACGCTACATAAATAGAAGTCTTGCCTTTCTGTTTTAGATTTCACTTGCTAAGCACATTAGACCATTAATGGCCTGTAGCACATTCTCAGGAATAACGGTATTGGGTTGGTACTGATATAAATAAACATGGCGGTTTTAAGGGTTACGTCCTGTCCTTGGGTTCAAAGCAGGAGCCTATAGTTACGCTGTTGAACAAGCTTAAAGGGTACACCTGAAATTCCCCCCCTGCCGCTATTTTCCCAGAGGAATTAACCTGTTTATTTGAAATACATTAATGCCTCAGTTAAAATTGGGACAATATCGTATTAACATTTTATGTCCCACGGGATAACTTTGTCGCTTCATACACAAATGATGTAAAGTGAGGTGCAGAATACAACAAAGCATTAATTACTGTACAATTAAGTGAACATGGATCTTATAATTGATCCTACAGGTTTCCGGGGTAATCTAGTGTCCTATTTTCCCTCGCTTTGACCATTCTCACATGTAATCTCTTTTCGTAACAATCTGGAGATTAATAGCTGTTTTGAATGCAAATCCACTATTCCCCCTGGCTATTTAGCCTAACGATTATGATTAATATCATTATTACTGTGTTATTAATATTAAGATCTTTATACTGGGTAAATCCAAGCATTGGACCCTTGATGCCAAGCTTCACAATGCAATACATAAAGAGAATATAATAGATACAGCCATCAGCAGAGGCATAGCAAAAAAAAAAAAAGTTGGAGGGAAATTACTGGTTGGTGTTGTGGGACTTAAGAGCATTTATATTTCTGTAGTGCCATTTGGATAAAGAGACGCATGTGAAAGAGTTTATAATGTTGAGGGGAAAAAATGGCTGTGTGTCAGAGAAGAAAGTCTCACACTTACTTTACACAACATCCCAATGTTATAACTAATGAAGTACTTTTGAAGCATGGGTCATTGCTGCAATGCAGCATGGTGGCCAACTGGTGCATAGCAGGATCCCACAAAAAGGAATCTGATAATGGCCAGATATTCTGCTTTTTTTTTTAGTGGTGTTGATTGAGGGGTAACTATTGGCCAGGACTCCAGGGAGAACTCCCCTCATCTTCTTCCGAACAGTGCCATGGGATCCTTCACACCCATCCGAGAGAGCACGGTTTAAGGTCTTGCCCGAAAGTTTGTACCTCCGACAGTGCAGTGTTCCCTCAGTACTGCATTAGAATGTTAGCCTAGGTCTTTGTGTTCAAGGCATTGGAGTGGGACTTGAACCCACAACCTTTTGACTCAGAGGTTTGAGTGCTACCCACTGAGACACAGTAAAGCAAAGAGGGAGTGGAATAATTTGGGTATAAGTATGGGTGGTGGCTTTTGAATGCATGGCAGGGCATGGAAAGGAAGGGTGCCGGGGTGGGGTGGGGTGGGGTGGGATGGGGGGGGGATAGGGTGGCTGTTACTGAGACAGTGAGGCTCCCCATGGCTGACAGAGTGGCCAGGATGGAATGGGAGAAAGGAGGGTTCATGTGCTGGTATATGGCTAGAGAATGAAGTTGGGAGGTAGTCTTGTGGTGCAGTTAGTAGCTCTGCTTCTGAGCCAGAAACTCTGGGTTCAAGTCCCACTCAGGGACTTGATGGACACAGATTGGGGGAGGGGGGGTTGTTGCTGGTTGACTCAGATGGCTGGTGTAGATCAGATTGGTACCAACAGCATGGAGTTTGATCGCTGTTCCGGCTGGGGTGGATTTGGGACCTGCCTCTTTGCCCTACCTGTTGTAGTGCTGTGGGTCAGACCTGCCTTCAGGTGGAGAACTCAAGATAAAATTGAAGTTGGGTGTCTTTGTGTTATGTGACTTTCCCCACCCCCATGCAGCCAGTCTTCAGTTGTGCATTTTGCCCTTTCAAGCCGTGGTACCATATTCATGTGTAGCTATTGAGAAAGGATATGTTAGCCTTGGATGGAGTACAGCACAGATTAACCAGAATGATACTGGGGCTTAAAGAGTTACATTATGAGGGCAGGTTGAACAAACCTACCTTGTTTTCCCTTGAGTACAGAAGATTGAGAGGCAACCTATTCAAAGTGTTCAAGATGCAGATACAGGGAAACAATTCCCTCAGATGGGGATGGGGAAATAATCTAAATATTAAGGCTAGGTCATTCAGGAACACAAACGGTAGCAGAAATCCAGAATTACCTTTCCCAAACAGCTATGGAATCTGGGACAATTGGAGCTTTCAAAATGGAGACTGATAAGATTTTTGTTAGGTAAGCGTGGTGTGCGCTCAAATGGGAAAATGGAGGTTAAAGTACAAGTTAGATATGGAGGTGGAACAGCCCCAAGTGGCCTCCTCCTGTTGTAGAATATTTTTAACTCTCTCCCAATGATTCACGTGACTCCAATATGGTACAGTGGTATTTTATTAAGTTTCACTTAAAGGCTAACTTGTGCCTTAGCAGTAGCTTAATGTACACAATGAGAATTATATCACCCATGCTGTCCTGGATAGAGGTCGTGCCCAGTTGTTGGAAGGCCTGAAGGAACATTTCACCCTACCTGGAGTATCTGCTATTCAGATCCTGAACCCTCTTGTCATGTGGCCATTGCTGCCTGGTCTCTTTCCAGGATCAGCTCTTGCTCCAATCCTGATGGTTCCATAATTTGACTCTATTGTTTCTCTTTACTGCCACTCTTGAGGGGTGGGTATAAAGGGTGATAGTGCTATTACGCTATTGGGGCATTTCCAAAGGGCAGGGTAGACAATGAGCCGCCAGGTGGTTTTCTAGACAAATAAAGAAGATTCAGCTCACTCCTTATCTCCAACCGTACAGAGCAAAGAGGTGTTGAGTGGTCTTCAGGACGTCCATACCCCTTTGGTTGACCAATCGTTGGCCTGTGATGTTAAAAAGGACAGTCCCCCACTTCTTTCAGCAAATGTGATCTGCTATGTTACACTCCTTGTCCGCGCTCAGATTCAAGATCCCATGGGCTCCATGATGAGACAAGGCAGCTCACCATCTTGTGGCTGCAATTTGGGTAACTAACAATTACTGCTTTGAAGGCGTAAGGAGTTTGCAGATGGACGGAGATAGGCTGAGTGAGCGGGCAAAGATCTGGCAGACGGAGTAGAATGCGGGAAAATGTGAAGCTGTTCACTTTGGCAGGAAGAATAAAAAAGCAGCGCGTTACTTAGTTGGAGAGCGACTGCAGGGCCAGAGTTTTACGCTATTAGTCCAGGTGTGCGCCTGACCCAGAATCGTGTGAAATCGCGCGAGGATTACGGTTTACATTACAGTCGGCGGGCGCGTGCAGGGGTCAGAAGTGCTGACAATTAAGCCCATTGAGGAGCCACTTGTCAGCGATTTTGCACAGCTCGTCCACTTTTAAGGCTGGCGGATGGGCCAAACAGGTCAAGCGGCCTTCGCATTTTCACTACAAACTACATCCGGGGTGGGGCCAAATGTCCGGGGTTAAATAAAACAAAAGGAGACGCTTGAGGGATGATCCGCTATGTATGCTGCTGCCGGCTGCTTGTGTTTACAGCCTGGGTCACAGTTTGCAGCAGTTGATTGAGCTCATTTCATTTCCAAATGACTGTAGCTTCCTGAGGCAGCTCCACAGCAGCCTTGAGGGAGCGCGCGCCCACACCTTCCCTTCTCTCAGCTCCCGGCCTCTTCCTGCACCCACTCTCGGCAGCGCTGAACCTTACTCAGCACATGCTTCACGCTGGCCGGCCGTTAATTGGCCAGCCAGCCTGAACTTGCGTCTGGGGGCCGATCACGGGCAGGAGCGCATTTTGCATCTGCTTCCAGGCCCGCCAATCACGCGCGCCCGATCAACGTAAGATTCAGGCCCAGAATTCCGAGGCGCAGAGGGATCTGGGTGTTCTTGTGCATGAGTCACAACAAGTTAGTATGCAGGTACAGCAAGTAATTAAGGCGGCTAATGGAATGCTACCCTTTATTACAAGAGGAATTGAGCATAAAGAGTAAGGATGTTAAGCTTCAGTTATACAGGGCACTGGTGAGACCACATTTCGAATACTGTGTGCAGTTTAAGGAAGGATGTAAATGCATTGGAGGCCGTTCAAAGGAAGTTTACTAGATTAATACAAAAACAAAAATTGCTGGAAAAACTCAGCAGGTCTGACAGCATCTGTGGAGAGAAAGACAGAGTTAACGTTTCGAGTCCGTATGACTCTTCATCAGAACTAAAGAGAAGTAGAAATGTGGTGAAATATATTCTGTTTAAGGGGGAGTGGGACAGGTGAAGCTGGATAGAAGACCAGTGATAGGTGGAGTCTAAAGAGAGATTGCAAAAGATGTCATAAACAAAAGGTGAAGGGGTGTTGATGGTGGTGATACTGGCTAGAGGAGGTGCTAATGGTAACATTAAGAGTAGAAAGCAGGATGAGCAAGTGACAGATGGCCTTAGTGGGGGTGGGGTGGGGGAGGTGGTGTGGGGAAAAAAGATCGAAATAGGCTAAAAGGTGGGGATAAAACAATGAATGGAAATAAATTTTAAAAATTAAATAGCACCTCCTTTAGCCAGTATCACCACCATCAACACCCCTTCCACCTTTTGTTTATGGCACCTTTTGCAATCTCTCCTTAGACTCCACCTATCACTGGCCTTTTATCCAGCTTCACCTGTCCCACCCCCCCTTAAACAATATATATTTCACCACATTTCTACTTCTCTTTAGTTCTGAAGAAGAGTCATACGGACTTGAAACGTTAACTCTGTCTTTCTCTCCACAGATGCTGTCAGACCTGCTGAGTTTTTCCAGCAATTTTTGTTTTTGTTTCAGAATTCCAGCATCCGCTGTATTTTGCTTTTACTAGATTGATACCTGGAATGAGCGGGTTGTCTTATGAGGAAAGGTTGGACAGACTGGGCTTGTTTCCACTGGAGTTTAGAAGAGTGAGGGGTGATTTGATTGAAGTGTACAAGATCCTAAACGGTCTTGACAAGGTGGACGTGGAAAGGATGTTTCCCCTTGTGGGTGAGTCCAGAACTAGGGGGCATTGTTTTAAAATTAGGGGTCGCCCTTTTAGGACAGAGATGAGGAGAAATTTTTTCCCTCAGAGGGTTGTGCGACTTTGGAACTCTCTGCCTCAGAAGGCGGTGGAGGCGGACTCATTGAATATTTTTAAGGTGGAGGTAGATAGATTCTTGTTAGGCAAGGGAATCAAAGGTCATCGGGGGTAGATGGGAATGTGGAATTCGAAACACAAGCAAATCAGCCATGATCTTATTGAATGACGGAGCAGGCTCGAGGGGCCGAATGGTCTACTCCTGCTCCTATTTCATATGGTCATATGTTAGCAATTTTCATATTTTGTTAATTGTGCTAGGGACAGAATGCTGCTTTTACTGTGCAGTTTTGCAAAGCTAGGCAGCATTTAGGTTATATGGTGCTAGACACCCTTGTACAGGTTAAGCTATGTCTTCTTATTTGATTAATACAAAAAGGTGATCATGTAAAGATATTAAAGATTACATATCAAAAGATACATATATTAAAAGGAATCAAGGTATGTATAAGGGTACACCATTCATCTATTCATAGTCATCAGGTGTAAGTTTTTATTCAATAAAAATTTAACATGTGGAGGAATAGTCTCTATGCTCTGATATTCCAAGATTTCAGTGTCTGACAATTCTGAATATTAGAGGCTTTGAAGGATGAAGACCATGATTATATGTACGGCTGAGGTACCAAACTATTAAGTGTTGGGACACAAACTGATACTTTAAGGCCTACAATAAGCACAGACTGTGGAGCACAATTGACATTAGATTACAGGTTTTGTTCCTCTCTAAAAAAAGTGCATTCATGTGAAAGAATTGAAGAGTCTAAGATTTGCAAAGTGCCTTAATTGCAGGTATTAGTAGGTATTCCGCCAAAGTCTTTCATTTGCCAGCTTCTATCACACAAACAATGGCGATGTGCCTGCTAAGAATGGTTTATAGCATTTGAGTACCATTTGTGAACTCAACCATTCTCAAGAGCATCAACTAAGCCATAAGACGGTACTTAACTTCAGGAATGATATACATTTCCCTACATAACAACACTTACTGCATTCCAAAAAGAATGCACACTGTGATGAGTTTGGAGCTGTTGAAGGAATGTATAATATAACTATAAATTAGAACTCAGAAGTAATTGTACTTTTCATATACACAATGCAACTATTGATTGCAAGAAGCTATAAAGATCATCAATGAAATCCTCAGGGTAATTGTTAAATGTAGCCGGAAAACTACGCTCAGCAATATTTCATTTTGTTAGTGAAGTAAATTTACTATCTAGATTGAGAATGGTTTCAACCGATTGTGGGCAACCCAGGGCTTCGTTGACATCAATGGTGAATAGACCCTTGTTGTCCCTTATCGTTCACTGAAGACTATTGTTAGCTGTGCCACTTAGGGAAAACTAGTCAGAGATGTCACTCAGTGAATCCATCACTCACAGATATCACTCACTGAAGACCACCGTGTCACTGGAAATGAGACCAGAGATCTGAGCGAGATCTTCGGTGAAGATGACTGATTGCAGATGTCACTAGTTGCCCTCAATGCCATTCAACTATTATTTGCTATGTCACTTACTCAAGACTAATCTGCTGCTTAGACATTTGCTCACTCATTGAAGAGCATAAGTCACCAACTTAAGAATATTGCTTGCAGATGTCGTTCCTTGAGTGCTAGACTATTGCTCATTGAAGACAAGCATTGAAGACTTGTCTTGTAAAGACCCTACTCTGAGGGTTGAGTTTATCCTGATCCTGAATACATTGTGTTCAATACTATTCTGCTACATCCTCTCCCCTTCCATATAACATAATATACTAAAGAGTACATTTAACAGTTTAATTGAGAAGTCTTACTCACAAATGATGAACTATAGGTTCTTTTCACAAGCAGAGAAAGCTAGGTATTATACATAGATGTGCAGCAATAAAATAATAAAAATGCTTTGTTTATATAAAATTGTCATTGAGATAATTCTACTAATAAGAAATTCCTCCAATCAGAGTTAGGAACAAAGGAATGACTAGAGAAATGAAAGACCAAACTCTCTCCAGTTCACTGTCTACCATCTTGATAGTCACATTACAATGATAATGGTATTGTGACTAATCACAGTGCTCAATCTCTGTGGGGAGGCAGTGGTGTAGTAATCCCAAGACCCAGAGTAATGCTCTGGGGACCTGGGTTCAAAACCCACCACAACCAAATCCAAAAAATCTGAAACTAAAAGCCTGAGCCATCTGCTTCATTAATGTCCTTTAGGGAAGGAAACATGTGACTCCAGACCTACAGCAATGTGGTTGACCCCCTGAATTAGGGATGGGCAGTAAATGCTGCCCTAGCCAGCAATGCCCACATTCCATGAATGAATATAAAACAGAACCACTGAATGTGTCATGCCATGACAATTGTGGGGTGTTTGGGAGCCATAACTCTAAAGTTCCTTCACATCTCAAGCAAGTTCTGTACTCGACCCCTAAATGTTATTTTCTGAAAGATTGTACATTTGGATGAATCAAAATTATTCAGATCTTCTTTCTAGAGACAAAACGTTATATCATTGTTTCGTTTCAGTCCAAGGCATTATTATGTTGATGAAAGGACCTTGGGGAAGGGTGGTCAAGGTCAGGTAGAAGCCTCAGCATGAGTTTGGGGGATTTCATGACAGATCAAGCCATTCTTATTTTTTTTAACAGAGACAGACAAACAAATATTTCTGACAAATGTAATAATGTTACTGGTCTTTTTTTTCATCTGTAAGAAAAATGACTATCCAGTTGGAAGCCTGATATCCCGAGATTCCAGTATCAGACAATTCTGAATATTAGAGGGTTTGGAGGATGAAGACCATGGTTATATATACGGCTGATAAACAATTAAGTGTTGGATTTGGATTAAGGAGAAGGAGGGAGCCATTCCCTTTCAACCTGCATTAATTACGGAATTCCAGGCAGCCAGATTATCCCCAACCAACACCCCCCTCCACCCCCGCACCACCACCACATCCCCCCACCACCCTGCTACACCCAAACCCCAGTCTTCTCTCCTGCTCGTCTGAGTATGCTTAGGTATGGTGAGCATGGCAGTTATATAACTGGGTTAGCAACGGAAAGCTCACGAGTTCATGATCTAAGCATTGCAAATTGGAATCTAACAATTTGAGTCTCACCGAGCAAATAATAGCACTGGATTGTTGTAAACATTTGGAGGCTAGGAAGCCATCAGTCTGGCCTAGAAGTTGTCCTTACCCACACACTCTTAGTGCCCTTTGAAGTAGTGACCACTTAGCAATGCTAGTTTGCCCTCACCCCAAGTGTAAAATAAAAGGTTAATGTCCATTACACTGAAAGCTAGGGTGCACCATAAGTGATGTCAGATCACATGTGACTGGAACCTGAGAGAGGAAGGTTTTAATGGAATCCTGCCAAAGTCCATCTCTGTAAGTAGTGCCCTGTTCACCAGTTTGCAACAGTATGGCTTCCAGCTCTCTTCTATCACAGGATCCCAGAACCCCACCTTGATATTAATACAACGAGAGCAAATACTTTTATATGAAGTCCAACACCTCACTCCAGTATGCATACTAAGCATTGGCAGGTCAGTGCTTCACTTCACTGCTACTTACCACACCAGATCTGATGAAGGCCTCCACCTGAGTACTAACCTGCCTTCCTCCTCCTTCAGAACCACGTTGGCTCCCTCTGCATTTCCTGCTCCTGTTCCAGAATTTCAGTGCGCCAAATTTGTGGCTGAAAGCCCAGATCATACTAATGAGAGACATCTTTTGCAGGGAACAAAAAAAACGCTGGGGTTGATCCATGACTTTTATACTCAAGAAGGTATGAGTCAGAAAATGAACAGCTGAAGACTGATAGCTCCATATGGCTCTGATGAGAAAATTCTTTCTCTCGCAGACCTCACCACAAATGAGTGGGAATAAGAGCACAAATGAAGAGCATAGGCCTTGCTGTTGTCAATTAATTAGCAATCATCGATTGACACCTTCTACATGCAGGTGATTTACCGCTATTTAGATATCCTCAATGTTTTCTATAAAGAGAGCATACAAGCTTTGAATGCAATTTGTCTCTTCCTCTTCACACAGTTTATGTTGATTTCCCCTCCTGTGTTGCACAAGCATATGGAAGTCTTCTCCCTGTGATCATCTGGGTCTCACTCACTCCCTACCATAGTGTTGCTATGGTTTTAGCTGAAAGCTTAGTGGAGACTGTTTTGAAACATCACCACGGCTCTAAGTTTGATTTGTTTCTCACATTCCTCCAAATACATGTTCCTGTCCCCTATGTCCAATTTAAGGCTGATCGTATCATGTCCTATTCTATTGCATATTCTCTGAAAGAAAGGCTTGCACTTATATGGTGCCTCACATGACCTCGGGATATCCTTGTGCACTTTACAACCACGGAGGTACTTTTGTGTTATTATGTAGGAAATCTTGTTGGGAAAACCAGATCCTCATGAACTGGATTTATCTTTTAAAATGTGGAGGGACGTAACATTATTTGGGCCTTTGGATGCCAACCTGGAGTTTTTTTTAAAAAAAAGATCATAAGGTCACCTTGGAACTGTCAACAAGCTTGGCTTTTCCAGGAAATCGCCTGATCAGCTTGGTACTTGAGTGGGGAGAGCTGTGTGTTTGTTTGCATTGCAATTACTTTAATTGATGAAAACTGGTTTAAAGACAAAACGTTCGTGAGTTACTGAAAATCACAAGACAGGGATAAGCTTTAAGTTTCTGACTCATGTTTTTGAGTTCAAATGGGGCTGAACTGAGAAAGTAAAAAGGTTGCCTTGCTTTGCCTGAAATAAAGCTGTTGGAGGTATTCAGCTAAGAATCCTTCAGCTCCGTGGAGCTTGTCTGTATTTTGGAAACTGAGAGGCTGAGACAAGAAGGATTGACCTGGCCATATTCCCCACCACGACAAAGCTCTATTGGTGAGGACCTCCAGACATCTACTGGGACCAGTGGCCCATCTTCACATGGGGAAGCTACAGGTCAACAGCGTAGAGACCTTGCGAAATTTACCCTTTATTTTTGCAATGCCTGTCCTCGAAAGCCTATCTCTGCAGAAAGACCCTGTTGATTTGTCCTTCCTTTGTTTGTGTGTGTGTGTGTATGTGTGCGTGTGTGCGTGTGTATGTGTGCATGTGTGTGTATATGTGCGCGTGTGTGCGTGTGTATGTGTGCGTGTGTGTGTATATGTGCGCGTGTGTGCATGTGTATGTGTGCGTGTGTGTGTATATGTGTGCGTGTGTGTGTGTATGTGTGCGTGTGTGTGTGCGTGTGTGTGTAAGTGAGCTTGCTGGGGTATTTTTAATAGGGATAGATAGTTATACTTCCAGAGTACAATTGTGTGTTAACCAGCCCTTGCAATTTTTTTTTAAAACCCTTACCACTGCCATTAACACTCCTTTTGTTTTGTGCCCATGACATCTTTGTCAATCTCTCCTTAGCCCCCACCTATCGCTGACCTTCTATCCAGCCTCACCTGCCCCACCCCACTTAAACAGTATAAATTCCATCACATTTCTACTTCTCTTTAGCTCTGAAGGAAGAGTCACACGGACTCGAAACGTTAACTCTGTTTCTCTCTCCACAGATGCTGTCAGACCTGCTGAGTTTTTCTAGCATTTTCTGTTTTTATTTAAAAAAAGTTTTGCTGATAATAAATCAATCATCTCGAGTCTATTGAAAGAAGCCTGGTTAAAGTATCTCCTATTTTGGGTCTAACAGTAGTGAAGGTAAATCATTGCCAATTTTGGCGAGTGAATTAAACTTTTAAACTAATGGTGCGACCTGGGGAGTAGTGGGACTAGATAAACTGCACACTCCTCCCATCCTGGTTGTAACAGTTTGTTTTTGTGATGTTAGTTGAGGGGTAAAGGTTGACCAGGACACTGTGGAAAACTCCCCTGATCTCCTTCGTAGTGCCATTGAGACTTTTGCACCCACTTGGGAGGGCAGACAGGACCTCAGTTTAATATCTCATTTGAAAGCTATTAACTCTGAAAGTGCAGCACTCCCTCTGTCCTGCATGGGAGCATCAGCCTGGACTTTCGTTTGGACTGAGACCTGAACCGCAATCTATCGGCTCAGAAGCGACAGAGCTAACCACTGAGCCGTGGCTGAACACTCGAGACTTCATTAGACTTCTAACCTGTGAAATTCCTTAGCGCCCTCACCCTCTTATCTCCTAAAGTCAGTGTGTTTCGTAAAAACCCGAGCTTAAAGTCACACAGCCGCAACTTCTTAAAAACAGCGAAATGCTGGAAGAACTCAGCAGGTTTATCGGCAGCATCTGTGGAGAGAGAAACTAACGTTCTGGGGCCATATGATTCTCCTTCAGAGCTGAAGGGAACAGAGTTAGCGTTTTGCATCCGTATGACTCTTCTCCTGAGCTGAAGAGACGCTGCCAGACCTGATGAGTTTTTCCAGCATCCGCAGAGTTTTATTTTTACTTCTCATTTTATCTTGTCGTCTCAACCTCGGTTGTACATTCCACACTATGGGCTTTGGCCCGCATGTAGGTTTCACAATCTAAAACTAAATTTGACTGACAGCGGATCTCGGTTCGCATTGATCCAGCTACATTTAGAGGTTTTGTTTCTCCTGCTTGTAGCAAGAAACCATTCGCACCTGATAAGCGCTAAAGAAACTGATGCCTAAGAATACCACAATCAAAGGCTCAGTTCTATCACTTCTTCAAATCTATGGAACCACTACTCCATGATGCCAAGGTTCGCCTGGATGACAATTAATGGAGAACAAAATCTTTAGCTGCCAGACGTAGTGAAATTCTACATAGAATGTGCAGCACAGAAATAGACAATTTGGCTCAACTGGTCTATGCCGGGGGTTCTGCTCCACATGTGCCTCTTCACCTAACTGTCAGCATAGCCTTCTATTCCTTTCTCCCTCATGTGTTTATCTAGCTTCCCCTTTAAAGCACCCATGACCTTTGCCTCAACTGTGCCAAGTGGTCGTTTCACATTCTAACCCCTCTCTGGATTCCCTAGTGGACTTATGAACCCTGGGTTTTGCTCTTCCACCACAAGTGCAAACATGCTCTCTATATCTACCCTAACAAACCCTTTCATTATCTTAAAGACCTCGTTTAGGTCACTCGCTCAGCCTTCTCAGTTCTAGAGAAAAGAGCCCCAACCTATTCAGCCTTTCCTGAAGGAGGTAACTTCTTAATTATTGTATCATCCTTCTAAACCCTCTCCGAACCTCCTATGTATCCTGTTTATGATTTGGAGACCAGAGCTAACTATTGGCCAGCGATAGCATGGGTATTGATGACGGGGTTTCTCGGAGAAGTCAGTGATTGATCTTTGATATTAACTCTCCATCAGTTTGGAGATTTAGTAGGTACCAGAGGCATTGGGTGTTATCCACCTCCCTAGACCAAGTGACAGGCATTCCCAAGGCTTGAGAAAGACCTTGAGCATTGGTGCTCGGAGTGGCACAGATGCAGAAGATGCTGTTTGATTCATAGCAGTGTGAATCGGCTGACTGTCACGGCATTGAGGGTGCATGGTAAAACAAGGGTTAAAAGGAAAACGTAAAAATGTTTGAGATGCACAATAGTTCAGTGAAAACAAAAAATTTGGCCATACCTTAACTAAAGCAGTTCACCTAGAACATGGAATCATATATCATAGGAGGAGGCCATTCGGTCCATCATGCCTCTGCTGGCTTTTTCAAAGAGTTGCCCAATTGGTCCCACATCCCTAATCTTTCCCCAGAGTCCCATAACTTCTCCCTTTTCATGTATTTATCCAATCCCCTTCTGAAAGTTACTCCTGAAACGACTTCAACCAATGCTCTCAGGCAGCGCATTCCCGACCACAACAACTCGCTGCGTAAAATTAAATGCTACTCATTTCACCCCTGTTCTTTTTACCAATCATCTTAAGCAACAGAGAATGGTTTTGAAATGGAGTGAATTTTACGTTGAGAAATAGGACAGTCACTTTGTGCACAGCAAGATTTCAAAAACAGCAGCAAGGCAAATGGCCGCGTTTAATGCTTCCTTTTTATGGGTGTTATATATAAACGCCATGGCGAGAGGAACGACTGATACAGGCACCCTGATCTCAGCCAGGCCCCGGAATCAGAATGAACAGTATGGCAAAAAGACTAGTTTCTGAGGAAATGCTTGTGAGACAGATCCAATGTTGCCTCCAGCCTAAAGATTAGTTCCAGCAATTTGATCTAAAGAGGGATTTCCCTGCCCTTCGTCTCCAAATCGCTTAGCAATAAAGACGGGAAGTGAGGAGAATCCAGAACATTGAGTCAATCAGAAATACTATTAATTCAAAAATCCAAGCAAGACAGTAAGTGATGTTGTAGAGAGACTAGACTGTGTAAAATAATCCCTCCATTGTTATAACAATGTTTCATATGTTACATTTTTCCTTTCAACTTCCTCCTCTGCTCTGCTGAAGAGATCGACTCCAAGATAATGACGCCTCGGTGGATGTTCACACAAGTGGCCATTTGTTCAGGGACAATTTTTAGACAGTGGGCCCAATTTTCACTCCCTTGGAGTTGACAGGGCTTCAGCACGAGGTCCGCAACCGTGTTAAAAGTGGCCCGACTGCCGAGTAAAGATGTCAACTGTGGCTCAGTGGGGGCAGCGCTCCCCTCCCTGAGCCAGAAGGTCACGGGTTCGGGCTCCACTCCCGTGCCACTTGTGCACAACATCCAGGCTGAGGGAGTGCTGCACTGTCGGGGATGCTGTCTTCGAGATGGGGCGTTGAAGCGAGGCCCTGTCGGCTCTCTCGGGCGGATGTAAAATGTTGCGTTGCACTATCTGAAGCAGTGTAGGGAGTTCTCCTCAGTGTCCTGGCCAGCATCCAGCCCTCGACTGACATCACCAAAAGCAGATTTATCTTATCATTGCTGTTTGTGGGGTCTTGCTGTGTGCAAAGTGGCTGCTGCATTTCCTATTGTACAATGGTCACTATGCTTCCAAAGAGCTTCAATGGCCGTAATGAGTTTTGGGATGTCCTGTGATAATGAAAGGCGTTATATAAATGCAGGCCTGTCTTTTTTTCACACCTGAGGGCAGAAATTGGTGTCCTATTGTATTCCACCTATGATGGAGCCAAAGAGGCTTGACAGAGGGAAGTGTTGAATTATTTTTGTAGGTCTAGAAAAATAGCCTTGCTCGCTCCTGTTCCAGGACCCTCACCCTCCACGGGTGTGTCCCTTCTCCTCTCACACTAGCCTTACCCTGCTGGGGGCTGTCCCACCCTTGATCTTTAAGGCTTCAACCTTTTCTTTTGTGCTCCATGGCTTACCTGGAAGATTTCAATGATAGCTTGGCCTTAAACTAATTCGGGGTGCCTCTTCACCATCATGACTCCCCCAAAAGTCAAACTCAACCCCAGTGAGCATTGACGGTCCATTTGACAATGGGCCTGGTAGCTGGTTCTACCATTGCTCAATAAGCTTAGGTACGTATTCAGCGGGAGTTCACTGCGCAGTGGACAATCTGCCGTGTGTCTTCCCCGCCCTGCCCTGCCCGTCAGCCTTTCCCTGAGCTTAAGTGCAGTTTCCCAACCAGTGCCCTTAGTCTGATCAGCAAACTGAATTTAAAAGTTTGGGAAAATAAAGGAATCGAGGGACATAGGGATTGGATGGGAAAGTGGGAGATCAGCCATTGATCATGTTGAATGGCAACTGGATCAAGGGGCTGAATGGCCCACTCCTGCTCCTATTTCTTGGGTTCTTAAATGATATCGGGCTATAACTCCCATGGAGTGGCAATCACAGTCGGATTTACAGCCAACGAAGTACTTTTTGAAGTCTAGTCACTGTTGTAATGTAGGAAAAGCGGCAGCCAATTTGTGCACAGCAAGCTCCCACAAACAGCAATGAGGTGAATGACCAGGTAATCCATTTAGCAATGCTGGTTGAGGGATACGTAAATCACAGTTGCATTGCCACTCTGCCCCTACTTACACCAAAATACAGCCGGACCTTTCTCCGGCGACCTTCCAGCTCAGGTCCAGGGATCTGTCCAGGGATCCTCTCAGTAGCATGCGGGAGAATCGGATGGAAGGAAGACACGCCCTCTTTTTTACAGCACTGGCGACCGTAGAGCAGCTAAGTTTAAAGTTCCACCACTTTGAGAAGCTAGGGAGAAGGCAAGTGTGAAAGATAAATGAGCAGGATTGAGGGGCGGGGGGTAGAATAGTTGGGGGGGGGGTAGAATGGCCATGGGTGGTCATTGAGGGGTAGTTGGGTGGTCAGCGGTGCGGGTGGTCAGTAGGGGGGGTCAGATGGTTGGGGGGGTGTATAAGGTGGTCAGCAGTGGAGGGGAGCCAGATGGTCAGGTGGGGCCGGGTAGTCAGGGGATGGTCGGGTGGTCAGGAGGGGCTCGAGTGGTCAAGGATGGTGGTCGGTGAGGGTAGTCATGGGGGATGGAAGGTAGTCGGGAGGGTGGGGTTGGCAGTCGGGGTGGGTGGAGGAAGTCGAGGGGTGGGGGAATATTCAGGGAGGTGGGGAGTAGTCAGTCTGTGGGTGGGGGGGGGTGGTCGGGGGTCCCATGGGGGTCAGGAGAGTGGTCAGTGGGGTAGGGGTGTTCTTGGGTGGGTGGGGATGGTTGACGGGAGGTCAGAAGGGTAGTCAGAGGGGTGGTGGAGGTAATCGGGGTGTGGGGGTTTCCCGTGGGGGTGAGGCGGGTAGCCGGAGTGGAGGGGGCGATGGGTCCCATGGGGGGTTGGGGGGAGGCAGTAGAGTGGTGTCAGTGCTATAGATTCCAAGGAATTAGAAGTGGTTTCAATTCTTCTAACTTTTCCTTGGGAGCTATTCCCGCAAGACAATCAGAACCATCCAAAGGCTGTGCTGTAAATCAGGGTATCAGATGTTCCCCAGTGCAGGGCAATTGCCCAATTCAAGTTTGAACTTTGCAGGTAATTGCTGTGCAATTCTTATCTGCGGACGTCCATGGGGAGGTTAGTGGGGGAGTGGGGGGTGGTCCCTGAAGTCCCCCATGCATCTTTGGGATATCCCCTGGGAGCAACATCCAGGAGATGGGAGGTTATGGGCCGATATCTATAAATAGAGTTGTGAATCTCCCTCGGAGCTGTCCATGGTAGGTCAGAGGATGTGTTGCTTTTAGGGACAGGAACATTACACCATGTGAAACACAATGTCAATGTTCTGCCTCTTTAAAGATCCAAAGGTCTGCTGAAATGAATGGTGCATTCACTGATAGTTGAGGTTACAGATGAAAACCATTGGCTTTATTTGAATACCAGGTTAATTTAGAATTTGAAGACATTGCAGGACCCGCAGGGTATAAAAACACCAGGCGGCCGTGTAAAGCAGGTGACAGCAAGTTGGTTGCCAGACAGTCCAAATTTTCTTTTCCAGCTGAAGCCAAATGGAGAAGATTAATGGGCGGAGTGAAAAATAGATGCTCAATTCATTGTTGCCACTTTCATTGTATCATCCAAGTCAGAGCAGAACAATGCAGCATTTTAAAGAAAGAAAGAGCTGCATTCATATAGCGCCTTCATGACCTCAGGATGTCCCAAGGCGCTTTACAGCCAACTTTTGAAGTGTAGTCACTGTTGTAATGTAAGGAACACAGCAGCCAATTTGCACACAGGAAGCTCCCATAAACAGCGATGAGGTGAATGACCAGATAATCGATTTGGCAAATGTTGGTTGAGGGATAAATATTCGCCTAGCACCCCAGGAAGATTGTTTTGCGTCACTAAGAAAGTGAACTGAACTCAGGAGTTGGAAAGAAAAAAGATTCAAAATGTGACAATCATCTTATAAAAATAAAATTGAGTCCTCTGGCATTTAGGCCTAACCTGGAGCTGCTAAATCGTTTGGAGTTTTTACATGTTCTGACCCAACTCATGGGGGAAAAAAAACGACAAATCTGGAGAGTCAGTCACCTGAATAGAATTATAATGCAGCTGAATGAATTTACCTAAGGATAGAATAAATTTGCCTATGATTAGGGGAGACACAGAAGCATTATATGAAGTGTAACCCAGAAGTGTTGCAGGAAATATGTGACAATGTCCTTTTTGCAGTAGTTAATTACTAGTAATTTGCTGGCAATTTTGCCATGGGTCAGTTTCTGAATAGAGTTTACTTTGTAGCCAACACAGCATAAGGAGAGAAAATTCAGAAACTCATTACACTGCGTTGCCTAGTGGTCAGAGTCTGCAACTACACCGTGACAGTTGACATATCAAAACTGTAACAACTGACGCAGCCAAAAGTGGCACCAATAGGAAATGGGGTTTGTGGACAGGAAGTGCAAGTGGTAAGATTGAGGGATGACATTGGGAGGGAGAAATGGATATCCAAATTCATGGAAATCATCAGGGGAAGCACTTTCCATTTTTGGTGCCTTACAGTCCAAGGAGTCCAAGTTGCTGTGGCCATGTACACTTTTACTTGCATGTTGGAGTCTGGAGCTGTGGAGAATCATTGTAGAGGCTCCAACATCCTTTCCATCACATGGCTGACCAGGAATCTCTCCCGCTCGTACCGCTTGCCATTGGCGTGTGTGTTGGAAGGATTTGCAGGTTGATACTCAAGCGGTTTGGCCATATTATGAACGCACCTTCCTTGGCCATCAAGTACTGGGGTGGGTCTCGAACCCAGAGCACAGAGGCAGGGACACTTCCCGCTGCGCCACCAGACCCCCCGCTTTCCGCTTACCGCTTCCCACTTACCACGTTTTATTCCAGAGTAAATAAAGCAGCTCATCGGATCTCTACATTCCACACTGATGTCTGGCTGAAGGATCATCAAAAGTAATGACCGCCTTAAAGACTCAATTTGAATGCTGCAGCAGAGGCTTTATTGAAAACATATATAATCTCTGGGCTGACAAAGAACCCAACCTCGTGTGCGATGGCACAGTGTGCATATTGACAAATGTTTCACTTACACACAGAGTATTAAACCTCTGCTGATTTTAAATGAGTAAATTTGATGGCGGGCAATTCATTTATAGTGAGGCCTTGTAAGGGTATTGTACATTAAAAGGCACGTTAGACAGAAAAAGCAAGCAGATGAAATATAAGATGCAAATACATGAAGTTGTCACTTTTTTTTTTAAATGCTAACTGTAATTTGGCAGATATTGCTGTGAAAATATTTCTCCCGGGCATGTATAGAATTGAGCAAAAAATGTAATATAGGTCCATAAATGACATAATAAATAGTGAAAACAATTTACAAGCCTTGCAGCTGAACTGTGAGTTTCCTTTCCTTTCCCTTACAGGTATAAGGAAAGTCCAAAGATTGGTCAGAAGCCTTAGTGACTTGCCTTCACCATCATGTAGAAGCTGGCCATGGGGAGATTATCGGAAACCTTTGCCTTTTTAAATTTAAAATGAAGTGGAGGAACGTTTGAAGTGTTTTTGCAAGCGCCCTACCTGACTCACGAAAGGAAATTGTTCGGGTTGCTTCTGTCTCTGAGTGGTGGCCGATAGTGGTAGGAGGAGAGAGCGATTGAGGGGGGAAGGGGGAAGGGGGTTGAGAAATTGAGAGAGTGAGAGATTGAGAGTGATTGCCAGGAGGAAATATGTGGAGAGAGCAAGAGAGTGAGAAAGATTGAGGGAAAGAACAATTGAGAGAGACCTATGAGAGATTGAGAGTTGGAGATTGGAAGTGTGAGGTATCAAGACCTGGAAGGAAGAAATATTGACAGAGGAAGAGGGGTTGAGACATATTGAGAGAAATCGAGAAAGAGTGAGAGGTAGAGAGTGAGTGATGGAAAGTGGGATATATTGACATTGAGAAAGTGATTGAGAGGGTGAAAGATTGAGAGAGAGAGATTGAGATTGAGCGAGGGAAAGAGTTCAGGATGTGGGGGGAGGTTGTTGAAATATGCTTGTTCTGTGAAAATTGTTCACTAAACTTCTTTATGATTTTTCAGGAAACTAAAAAAATATATAGAATTGGGAGCAAATGTCTCCTAGAAACAGAACTAATGACTGTGGAAGTGAACAGTGTCGTAAATCTCCCTTTATGGTAGCCAATTGTTAACATAATTTGAAATGTAATTGCGACAAGTAGAGAAAGAAAGAGAGTGAAAGAGAGAGAGAGAGAGAGAGAGAGCAAGGCCAACAAGGAAAGGGACAAAAATGAGAGATTGGCTAGAAGGATGAGTCTTCCCCTTATTTGCTTTCTTGCTATAAGTTCGATTTTTCTCATGGGTAAGACAAGAATATTGAGAGGGGGCTACTATGACCTGAAAATGGCTGGTCCACGAGCCCCATCATTATGAAGCACACAGCTCAATAAAGGAGCAGAGAAATGGAACAGAAGTACATTATCATTCAGTGTACTCCCCTGATGCCTGTTTGAAAATTACAAATTTTATGTTTACACAGGCCTCCTGTCATTTTATTCCGATTGTACAGGCTGGTTATAAAGTTCTTGTGCAACTTTAAATTTAATAACTTTGAACATGCTCATGGTAGGAATATTGCCATCCAGTTGTCAGCTGAGCTCCAATGTGGTGCATTTTTGCAATACAGATGTTCTGTTAGCCACAATGTACAGTTCAGCTTATCTTCCACTGTCGGCATTTTTCAAACAGGAAAACATTAACGTTAAAAAGACTTTGTGCATTATGTTTCCATGTGCTGTTTACAGTTTGCATTTATCATGTCCACACCTTGGGGACTGCCCATAAACTTGTAGTAATTTACACCCTCTTTCTTCCATTTATACCAGCTGATAGCGTGGTTAGTCCCATACAGAATTAATTGGCTCCCACATCCTCTCCCCCACTGTAGGGTCCCACTTGATTTCAATGTAAGATTCGGGGCTGAACTTCCGGTTCCCTGCTGCCCAGGACAATCAGGAACAGGATTCAAACCCCTGAACCAATAGGCTTAGAGGCGAGCACGCTATTACTGAGATACTGCCCGATTTAAAGTGAGGATTGAATGATATCCGGGGGTCCCTGCAGCCCAATTATTGCCCACCCACCCGCCACTCCTCACGCTCTCCCTCTGCCCTCCAACTCTGCTTCAGCTTGGCTTCAGCTGTGCAGTTGGGCAATGGGCTGGTGTGCTCAATAAAAGTGACATATTTGGTGCCAAGGTAGAACCAAACATTTGTGGTCTCCCTGAGTGCAGCCTGTTCTGGCGAGGTCACTGGGATGGGGCAGGAACCAAATGCAGCTCTGTTCAACACTGGAGAGGGACAAGACTACAATCCAGCTGAGGACTTGGTACACTGCAGTTGGGAAATGGCAAAAACCCCTTCTCGCTGTCATGAACCTACCAAGGAGGCCCATTTATATTCAGTGACGGTGAAGGCTAAAAGTAAGACTAGTATTTATATGGCGCCTTTCATACCCGCAAGGCCTCCCAAAACACTTTCCAGCCAATTACATACTTTTGGAGTATATCACTATTGTAATGCAGGAGCAAAACCACATTGGGGGTTGAAATCACACTGGGCAACTAAAGTTGCCAACCCCTCCAGGATTGCCCTTGAGTCTCCAGGAATTGGAGGCTAAGCTCCTGGACATTGTTCGGAGAAACTCTCAGGGGAACAGAAAAAAGGGGGCAGTTAAAAAAAAGCGCCTTTTCTTTGTTTAAATTTTTCTTCAACACCTTTGTTTAATAGTTATAATAACAGAGGAGATGGAGAAAATGACTGAATGACAAGCCAAGAATCATCCAATCTGGTCAACCATCCCATCTAACCCACCTTAAAGATGCTCCTTAAAACCTACCGATTTAACCAAGGTTTTGGTCCCTGTCCTAATACCTCGCAATGTGACTCGGTGTCAAATTTAGTTTGATAATTGCTCCTGTTGGGCGCATCGGGACAATGTTAAAGGCATTAATATAAGTGCAAGTTATCGTTGCAATGAGTGTATTCACTTTCCAGTTGGCGCGGAAGGGAGAGGGGTGTTGGGTGAGCAATGACTGGAATTGTGGTAGGGTCGGGAGGGTGGGGGCGGTGGCAAAGGTCACGACACCTCCAGGAACATGTGCAACAAGAGTTGACAACCCTGGGTGCAACCTTAGTGACAACTCTACTAACATATCGAATTCCTCTGTCTGCTGTTTTAATGAAGGCGCTGAGTTCTTTTGAAATAAAGACGTTTCACTATTGAGCTAGCAATGTGAAGCTACCCGCACCTCCTGATTGGAAAGACCTGTCTCTCTCTCTCCCTCTCTCTCTCTCTCTCTATCGATCTCAAAGGCAGAGTGTCAATGCAAAACAGAATGCGACCCCACAACGAGAGCACTGGTACTCGCATGATTCCCCCTCAATGCAGGGTGGACCATAAATGGTTGCAGCAATGTCTGGGTGGAACGTAACCACATCGCCTCTCCGAACGTCACCTGGCCATCATGATGTCTCTCGTCATAGAACCATTGAATGAATACGGCAGGAGAAGGAGGCTGTTCTGTCCGTCCAGCCCATGCTGGCTCTCTGTCAAGGCAATTTAGCTCATCCCATTTATTGATGTGCAATAGAAAAAAAATTGACCCCGCGGGCGTTTTTTAAATCAGTTTTAGAATCATGGAATTTCACAGCAGGAAAGGGGGCCATTCAGCCCGTCATGCCTTTGAAAGAGCTGTCCAACTCTGCCCCACACCCCAACTTTTTCCCCCATAGTCTTGCAAAGCTAGTCCTCTTCAAGTGCGTGTCCAATTGCCTTTTCAAAGTTCCAACGGGATTTTCTGGCTCCATGAATGGAGGCAGCAAGGTGCCAACCCTAGCAGCACTCTGTCTGGAAACATTTCTCATTTCCCTCGAGTACTTTGACAATTATTTTAAACCTTGGGCTACTGACCCACTGACCAGAGGAAACAGTTTCTTCCTATTCACTCTCTAAAAAGCCCTCATAATTTTGATTCCTGATTGGAAAGACCTGTCTCTCTCTCTATCTATCTCTCTATCTATCTCAAAGGCAGAGTGTCAATGCAAAACTCCAATCACCCCTTAACCTTCTCCGCTCTAAGGAGAATGATCCCAGTATCTTGAGTCTGTCTGCATAAACAGAAAGTCCCTCAGCCCCAGTACTATTGTAGTAAATTTCCTCTGCACCTCATCCAAGGCCTTGAAATCTTTCCTTAAGTGTGGTACCCCAAACTTCTAAAAGGAACCTAACATTTTCACAACTGAAGTCACAGGTGGGTCTCACCAGCAGGAACGTTAAAAGAAAATATTTTTTGTAAGGGCACATTCTGGTTTTTTTTTTAACGTGGGTGTTTCTTTTGGGCTTATTTTAGGAATATTTCCTGTTGGTGTCTAAATCGAAAATGGCAGCAGAATAATAAAGCGAAACTCCATGAGGTAACGTTAACACATTGTGTAACATCACAACAGCGGAACTACAGAACTCTCCCCTGGCACCCAGGCACCGTGAGGGTGGTAAGTAGAGGGCGTGACATGAGGGAAAAAGAGAAATTGGGAAGACTGAAAATGCACCGCAGACCAGCCTAGAACTGAAGGGGTTAAGAATTTGTCTGGGGGCGGGGTGGAGGGAGTCTATGGGTGTTGTGGGTATGGACCTTTGCTCTTGGTCCTTCAGTTCCCTCACTGCTCCCCCACCCTTCAACTCCACCCAAATTTAGCATCGTCTATGAATTTGACCAGGATCCAGGTTGTTTACATAGATTAGATACAAGCATTCAAAATTATGAGGGATTTTGAACCTGCCCCTTGGTGCCTAAATCAGCACCAGGATGGGCAAAGCCACAACTGTCACATCAAAGCTGAGAAGTCGAGTGCGGAACAACAGCAAACTAACTGAGAGTACAATGCTCCATGTATACCAGGCGTGTATTCTCAGCACCCTACTTTACAGGAGCGAGGCATGGGCAACTAATGCAAGCTGAGAAAAGCAGATGAACAGCTTCCACCTCCGCTGCCACACCCGAATATTGGGCATCTCCTGGCCAGACAGAGTGCCGACTATGGAAGTACACCAGGGTGCAGGGATCACCAGCTTGTTTGCCCTCTTGAGTCAGTGGCTGGGTCACGTGGGCCGAACTGATGATGGGTGCATCCCCAAAGACATGCTCTACGGTGAGCTTGCTATCAGCACAAGACCAACGGGTCATCCGTGTCTGCAATACAAGGATGTCTGCAAGCGAGACTTCAAGTTGACCGGGATCAGGGATGGTGTATGGGAAGTCCTCGTTGCTAACTGAGATTGAGGAGAAATTACTTCACTCAAAGGGTTGTGAATCTTTGGAATCCTCTACACCAGAGGATTGTGGACACTCCGTCGTTGAATACATTTAAGGCTGGGATCGACAGATTTTTGGTCCCTCAGTGAATTAAGGGATATGGAGAGCCAGCGGGAAAATGGAGTTGAAGCCAAAAATCAGCCATGATCGTACTGAATGTCGGAGCAGGCTGTGTGATCTACTCCTGCACTTGTTTCTTCTGTTCCTATGTTCTGCTTGGAGACAGAGTCCAGAAAAGCAGAGGGCAAAAGAAATGACTGGATTGCGGGGCCCAGTGGAAGGTAAAAAGCATCACTTGACCTCAGGCCAACGGTGCCAGATGTGGAAGGGGCTGCCACTCTCGAATCGGTCTCTAGAGCCACAACAGACGATGTTCCATCCAGAAATGACGTACGGCCTGGGTACAGTTTCCCAAGATGCGACAGGTGCCCAACTAGATAGAGTAGAAAGGGAAGAATTGCTTCCTCTGGCAGGAAGCTCAGTAACCAGGGGACACAGATCTAAGATCATTAGTTAATGAATCATAGACTGAGACCTCCATTCATGACCTTTGTCGCTTACATTCCTAGTCTCAGGTTTATAGCGTCTATGCCTTGGGATTTATTGCTTTTGAAGCCTTTAGGCTTCTCAAGGGTGTTCAGACAAGTAACTTCAAAGTCATTGAGCTTTGTTGTGGAACCTCTTTTGATGGGCAACACATCACTGGCTCTGCCCTGAAAAATGAGAAAAATCTTGTGTGTGTTCCTACTTCCCACTCACTCTGCATTGTCCCGGTTTTAGGTTGCACTTTGCTGTCAGCCTCAAACATTTTAACTGCCTATGTAAACATCTAGAGAGCCTTTGGAAAGAGCTCAAAACAGTGAATCCACAGCCAATTTTACACCAGTCTTTAGTTCTGTTGACTGCAATGATAAAGGGAGCGATGTGAAATGAACTACTGCTTTGCTTCTGTTCCTTGTTGCAGGCAGAGATGGTGGCATAGCAGTACTGTCACTGGATCTGTAATCCAGCGACCCAGGCCAATGATTGTGGTTCAAATCCCACCATGACAGCTAAAGGAATTTGTGTTCTATTAATGAATCTGGAATGCTAAAGCTAGTCTCAGTCATGGTGATTGTTGTAAAAACTCATCTGGTTCACTAATGCCCTTTAGGGAAGGAAATCTGCTGTCCTTACCTGGCCTACATGTGACTCCAGACCCCCAAAAACGTAGTTGATTCTTAACTGCCCTCTGAAGCCCTGGCAAGTTATTCAGTTCAAGGGCAATTACAGATAGGCAATAAATGCTGGCCTTGCCGGTGATGCCCACATCCCATGAAAGATTCTGTATATCTGTTGTTTGTAACAATGTAGTTGAGGGACCCAGTGTGTGGTGCTGTGGAGCAAATTTCTCATCTTAAATGTTCCCAATCCAGTCACCATCTTGTGTACTACAAACATCATCCTAACATTCTTTGAAGTTCCTTGCTTGAAAGCCCTTCAAAAGCAACAAATGCTGGGGCATGGACACTATAACCTGGAGAATATGGATGTAATCCACAAAAGACTAATAGTCATGAATAAGCATGGTGCAGATCTCACTGGCCAAGTCACACTTGTAATCTATTCACACAGAAGGATTTTGTCCCAGCAACAGTAAAGGAACGGCGATATATTTCCAAGTCAGGATGGTGACTTGGAGGGGAAATTGCAGATGGTGGTGTTCCCATCTATCTGCTGCCCTTGTCCTTTTAGATGGCAGAGGTCACAGGTTGGAAGGTGCTATCAAGCAGCCTTGGTGAATTCCTGCAGTGCATCTTATAGATGGTACCCACTGCTGCCACTGTGCGTCGGTGGTGGAGGGTGTGAATGTTTGTGGGTGGGGTGCCAATCAAATGGGCTGCATTGTCCTGGATGGTGTCAAGCTTCTTGAGTGTTGTGGGAGCTGCACTCATCCAGGCAAGTGGAAAGTATTCCATCACACTCCTGACTTGTGCCTTATAGATGGTGGTCAGGCTTTGGGGAGTCAGGAGGTGAGTCACTCACTGCAGAGTTCCCAGCCTCTGACCTGGCCTTGTAGCCACAGTATTTATATGGCTGTTCCTGTTCAGTTTCTGTTCAATGGTAACCCCCAGGATATTGATAGTGGGGGATTCAGTGATAGTAATGCCATTGAACGTCAAGGGGGGATGGTTGGATTCTCTCTTTTTGGAGATGGTCATTGCTTGGCACTTGTGTGGCATGAATGTTACTTGCCACTTGTCAACCCAAGCCTGAATGTTGCATATTGGCACAGGCTGCCTCAGTATTTGAGAAGTCACGAATGGTGTTTAACATTGTGCAATTATCAATGAACATCCCCACTTCTGACCTTATGATGGAAGGAAGGTCATTGATGAAGCAGCTGAAGATGGTTTAGCCTAGGACACTACCCTGAGGAACTCCTGCAGCAATGTCCTGAGACTGAGATGATTGACCTCCAACAACCACAGCCATCTTTTCATTTAGGCTGATGTTTATCCCTCAACATCACTTAAAACAACAAATTTTCTGGCCACTATTACATAACTATTTGTGGGACCTTGCTGTGTGAAAATTGGTTCCTGCATTGCATGTACTTCATTGGCTGTAAAGCACTTTGGGACATCTTGTGGTCATGAAAGGCACTATGTAAGTGTTTCTCGCTCTTCTGAAAGCAGACAAGGTTCAGAGGGGATTTAATAGAGGTGATCAAAATTATGAGGGGATTTGATAGAGTACATGGGGAGAAGCTGCTTCCACTGGCAAATGGGTCAGTAACTGGATGACAGGTTTAAGATAATTGACAAAAAAGTTGGGTGTGGGGATGTTGGTGAGGAGAACATTTTTGTTGCGTTCTGGAGTGCACTGTCTGAAAGTGTATGTGGAAGCAGATTCAAAAGTAACTTCCAAAAGGAATTGGATAAATACTTGGAAAGGGGAAATGGCGAGGACTATGAGAAAAGTGCCGGGGAGGATGGGACTAATTAGATAGCTCTTTCAAAGCTAGTCCAGGCATGATGAACTGAATGGCCTCCTTTTCCATACAGAATAATATCCTCTGCCTCCAGGTACCATGGCCTTGGCAACCATGGGCTTCCATTAGATCGGTCCATGATTATGCTTGGCAAAGTACAGCAGTGGTTTGCCATTGCCTTTTGCAGCATGGCTGATCAGGAAACTCTCCCACTCTTACCACCTGCCATCAGGCATATTGGAAGGATTTACGGGCTGATAATCAACCTGTCTGGCCACGTTATGAACACACCTCCTGTGGCCATCAAGCCCTGAGATGGGACTTGAACCCAGAATTAGGGATGCTATCACTGTGGCACAAGACCTCCTGTTGAATGATGTCCCATGAGTTAATGGTGAAAGAGCTTTGGGATGTCCTGAGGTCACTATATAAACGCAAGGCGTTTTTTATTTCTCTACTGAAAATGCCATCGTTAGTTGAACCGAGGAATGCAAGCCTTGTGTGCCCTGTGCCGAGCCAAAATAAGCATCTAAGTATCATAGCCGTCTCTAAAAAGACAAAGATCCATCACATCTTGCCCACTTCCCCAGAGTTCTCTGTGAAAGTTAATTTTCAAGTGATGCTAAATCTTATATCTCAAATCCTAATGCTTCCGCGGGGACTAGTCAAGGTTTTTACTTTAGCCATTGCATCTGATGGAACATCAGCTCCCGTCAAGGACTGCACACTCGGCCCTAGTAAAGAACCAATGCGTTTAATTGCTTCGTTCCCAGGCTGCTTTGAAACTGGCGTTCCTGATCTAACAAGCTGGTGCCATTACACCCAGGAGCAGTTGATTAACAGTTAATTAATTCACTAAAAGCTGCAAAGCAGGCACCAAGTGCCTTCAAGCCATAAGTCTTCAGAAACAGTCCAATAATAAAAAAAAACGGATAATTAAATATTTATTGTTGACAATGACCTTGAAATTGAGACAGATTCTGCAAGGTAATTCAACATCTAATGGCTGTGTTAATAATGCATGATACTGGAGTGGAAGCCTGTGATTGTGTGACTGCACTCGCATTACTGCTTCTGGAGCTTTTTTTTTATATATATATATATACTGGGTCCCCTTTGACAGGCATCTAATGTTTTAGCACACTAGAATTGAAATTCAAAAGGATCTCGTTCTTTCCAGCAATTCCTGAGGTATTGATTGATGGGGACTGCTTAACAGCACAAATATGTTCGGCTCCTTCCTGCAATCTGTCTCCACAGCCTCTGCCAAACCTCGCCACAAAATAATGTCCTTCACTTGCCCCTGCATTCTGTGCTCAACCGTTGCAAAGTGGGATGAAATATTCAATCCTAATTGTGATTTATTTGCATCTCCCACAACCCCATCCCCCTTCCCCCCCCCCCACCCAACCACCCCACACGCACAGTCTGTACATTGGGAATATTTTTTTTTGGGAAGTAAATCAATTTGCTCTGGTTTAATGACACCAGTGGCCACCGTTCAACGGGCTGTTATGAAAGACTAAGAAAATGCTTACAGATGAAAGTTTAATGATGCGACTGCACGGCTGTGTAACTACAGTGATTTGCATTACCCATTAAAGAGCCAAGCATATTGTGCCAGGTTCTGCTGGATTTTGGGAGCAGGGAGCTACAATGTTCTTCCGGTTCGGAAGCCCTACTGTACTTCAAGTACTGACCGGCATTCATGTGTCAGGAAAGAGGAAGTTGCCCCTCAATGTCTTCCCTGTGTTTTTGAAAGCGAGAAAGATGAAGCCAGGCCTGTATTTACATATGCCCTTTCATGACCTCAGCACTTATCAAAGCAATGAACAGCCAGTGATGTATATTTTGCCATGCCGTAAGGTGAGGGAGGAGGTCTGGTCGTGCAGTGGGTAGCGCCCCTGCCCCAGAGCTAGGAGCTCTGGGTTCAAGTCTCACGCCCAAGACTTGATGGCCCAAGGAAGATGTGGTCATAACACGGGCCAAACGGGTTGAGTATCAAACTCTTCCAACACACGCCAATGCAGGCGCTCAGAGTGAGAGTAAGGTCAGCCACGTGTTGGAAAGAAAATTGGAGCCTTGACCATCGCTCCAGACTACAACATGTAGGTAAAAGGGTATGGCGTCACAGCAACTCGGACTCCTTGGCGGGGATTAGGGTGGGTTGGTCGGCCAGTGTGGATCAGATTGGTGCCAACAGCATGGGGTTCAATCCCCATTCTGGCTGGAGTGGGTTTGAGACCTGTTTCTTTCCCCCTACCAGTGGTGGAGTCCGTGACATTGTGGACTGAGCCTGGCCTGCCTCTGTTGACATGAAGGAGATGATGCTAGGGAACATAGCAGCCAAGATTGCACAAGAAGCAGCACCGTAATGACGGGCAGATAACCTACTTTTAGTGATTTTGGGAGGTTGAGGGCACAAAGGCCTATAAATATTGGCTATCATGCCTGGGCATCACTGGCTAGCGAAAAGAAAATGTTGACACCTCCAGTGGGCTGGTGTGCATTACTATGATGACCAGTGGCTACAGCTCCTTGGCAACAGATAGCAACACCAAAAACAACAACCCACGATGTCACTCGGCAGCCTCATGTGGGAGCTTGTGGCAGAACCTGCCTCTTAAGTGATGGCCATCAACAATGGTGCACCAGATGAAGGCCTCGCACCCCCATCCGACCTAATTGGATTGTTTGCTGCATGTCCATCATCTCTTGTAGACAGAAGGATGCCAACGCATGGCTGAGGGACAGGTATTGGCCAGAAAACCTGGGTGGGGGTGGGGTGGGGGGTGGGGGAAGAATTCCCTGCCCTTCGAAATAAGGTCCATGAGATCTTTCACGTCCACCTGAGAGGCCAGACAGGTGCTCGGTTTGATTCCTAGGAGGTAATCTTGCCTCTGGGTCAGAAGGTCGTGGGTTCAAGCCCCACCCCGGAGACTTTGAAGGCCATAATTTAGGCTGACATTCCCAGCGCAGTACTGAAGGATTGCTGCAATATTAGATGAGGCTTTAAACCAGGCAAGTATTGGTGTTAGATAGGTTAATATAGATAGCTGTTACAAGCACTCGTTAACGCCAATATGTGCAGTTGCCTTTTAACAGTCAATTGCTATGGAATTTCCAAGAAACATCAGTTGGCTACATTATGTGATATTGCAATTACCTGAATAATATTGACATGCTAAAGTAAGGTTGGAATGCGCAAATTCCTAATTAACAGTACCTCGCTCCTGTATTATGCTAAACCGATGCATTATTCATTTTCTAATAGGTTCTATTACTATGTATGATAATTAAGCAGATAGAATATATCTTTGGGCTGGGTGGGTACTGAGGGATTTAATGGATTGTGTATGCAGGGTTATAGCTTCTGAGGTGTTTCTCCTGCAGTTGTGTTTATTAAGAAACCACATCAACCAACAAATTGTGATCTGGGTTTAATTTGCAAGAAAAACGTGCTCGTTGATCTTTGCCTCCTGAAATCAAAGCTTTAATCCCTTCAGAGAGGATGTGTGCAGTTGCTCAGCTCCCCTCCGCACAGCCCACTCGTGTTTTATTCAGAGATGAGAAACATCCAGTTCCAGAGAGCAGCCATTCTGCAACCATGGCACCTGATAAATACTCATCAGAAGAAAGAAAACCTGTATTGATGCTGCTGGTGTCACACCTCTGCAGAATATCTCAAAGCACTTCACGCACAATGAGTGCAGAGCAACTGATACAAGGGAAAAAAGCAGTTTTTTGCCTACATTGAGGTGCCACCGGCGGCTGTGAGATAAATGACCATTTAATCCATTTCTGTTTTCGTTATGCGTTCCTGGGATGTGAGCGTCGCTGGCAAGGCCAGCGTTTTGTTGCCCATCCCTAATTACCCTTGCAATGTTGGTGTTGAGCTGCTTTCTTGAACCGCTGCTGCCTATGCAGCGTTGCTACACCCCACGGTGCTTGTCTCTGCAGCAGTTGGATAGATCTGAGTGGCTTGCGGGGCCAGTTCAGGGAGCAGTTAGGAGTTCATCGCCTTGGTGGCCGTGACTTCAGCTACCTAGGCCCCTACGCTCTGGAATCCTCTCCCTGAACCTGTCAACCTCTCTCCCCTTTCTTCCTTTAAAATGCTCCTTAACCTACCTCTTGCTTGATAACGTTCCTGAAAACATTTTACTACACTAAGGATGCTATATAAATGCAAGTTGTTGTCATGGCATTGGATCAGTCACTGAGTGATCATGAACTGAACTCCTACCATAAATAATTTTCGAATGTTAATTTCTGGGCCAGCAAGGGAAAGTACTTTCGCAACTGGTTCACTAATGTCCTTTAGCAAAGCGATCCTGCTGCCATTACCTGCCCTGGTCCAATTGTAACTCCAGTTCCATTGTGTAGTCGATTCAAAATGTCTTCAGGGTGCCTGGAGATGGAGACTTGCTGGAGTCACATACATGCCAAGGACAAATTAGAAGAACATGGTAGTTTGCATTTGCCTGTGGCAATCAAACTATGCCCTAGGGACTGACACACCATGTAAGAGCCAACCTTGGGACACCTGCAGAGTAAAGCTCCCTCTACTCAGCCCCAACAATGTTGCTTGACATCAATTTCCCTGCATGGTAACAGCACAACTCCCATTTCATGTAAGTGTAGCTTACAGATGAGGAGGCTTAGGAGTCAGAAGGTTGAAGTTGCACTCCTGAGGTTGGCCCGTAGCCCTGTATGCTATGGCGTTTCAAGTGCTCATCTAAATACTTTTTAATTGTTGAGAGGGTTCCTGCCTCTACCATCCCCTCAGGCAGTGTGTTACAGATTCCAACCACCCTCTGGGTGAAAAAACTTTCCTCAAATCCCTGGTTATTGACACCTCCGCTTAGGGGAAAAGTTTCTTCCTATCTACCCTATCTATGCCCCACATAATTTTGTATACCCCTATCAGGTCCCCCCTCAGCCTTCTCTGCTCTAAGGAAAACAACCCTAGCCTATCCAGTCTCTCTTCATCACTGAAAGGCTCCAGCCTAGGCAACATACTTGTGAATCTCCTCTACACCCTCTCCAGCGCAATCGCATCCTTCCTATTGTGTGGCAAACAGAACTGCACACAGTACTCCAGCTGTGGCCTAACTAGCATTCTGTACAGCTCCAACATAACCTCCCTGCTCTTATAATCTATGCCTCAGCTGATAAAGGCAAGTATCCCATTTGCGTTCTTAACCACCTTATCTACCTGTGCTGCTGCCTTCAGGGATCTATGGACATGTACACCAAGGTCCCTCTGATCCTCAGTACTTCCTAGGGTCCTACCACTCATTGTGTATTCCCTTGCTGTGATAGTCCTCCCAAAATGCATCACCTCTCACTTCTCAGGATTAAATTCCATTTGCTACTGCTCTGCCCACCGTACCAGCCCATCTATATCATCCTGTCTAAGGCTTTCCTCCTCACTATTTACGACGCCATCAATTTTCGTGTCATCTGCGACCTTACTGATCATGCCTCCTATATTCACGCCTAAATCATTAATGTGCACTACAAACAGCAAGGGTCCCAGCGCCGATCCCTGCGGTACACCATGGAGCTAAGGCTCGGTCAAGTCTTTTCTAAAAGGCATTTATATAACACCTTATCATGTTCCGATAAGTTAAAACAGTCTCATGCAATTGATTTCACTCCGAGTGTATAGTAGGTGGCGGCTATTCTGGGCATATACCACGGGCTGATGAATGAACCATTACTTGGTGAGGGTTAGGGCTGCACTATTTTTTTTTTGCACAGTTAAGTATAATTGCTTTGTGACATTCACGAGGAGTCTCACGGTATCAGCAACTGATCAACAAGTTTTACTGCTTCAGTTTGATGAAACAGTCAGATCAAGTCCAAGCCGCATTCTCAATATTGATTCAAAGCCTGTCCGCACAATAGAACAGTTTGCTGTCCCTGCCTCTTCAGAGCAGCCACTTGACCTGCAGCTGACTGGGTACATTGTAGATAAGATGAAAAGATAGGTTCGAAAGGGAAAGACCCTTCAATCCATTTGCTACCATTCTTTCAGAATGTCAGTCATAAGAGCTTTGCAATGCAGTGCCTCACTGTTTAATATCAGCACACTCTCCTTGCACTGACCAAGCTTCCTTGCTGTTAGCTGCAGCTCTTGTGGCCATGTCTCATGCCAGAAAGTCATGAGTTTACATCCCACTCCAAAGCCCTGTGCACGATCGCGAGGCTGACCCACACTGCTGAAATTAAAAACAGGAAAGGCTGGAAAATCTCAGCAGGTCTGGCAGCATCTGTGGAGGGAGAAAGAGAGTTAACCTTTCGGGTCCACGTGACTCTTCTTCAGAGCTGTGGGAGTGGTGGATGGTTGGATGTGCCATCTACCACCGAGGCCCTGTCTGCCTCAGGTGAAAGATCCCGTGCCACTATTCTGTAGACAGCAAGGGGGCACTATCCCAGTGTCCTGGTCAATATTTATCCCTCAATCAATAGCAATAAAGCAGAGGATCTGGTGATCATCTCGTAGCTGTTTGCGGAATCTTGCTGTGCACCGATTCACGGGCTGCGTTTTCTGCATTACACCAGTGAGCATATACAGTTCAAAAGTACTCCACTGACTGTAAAACACGTCCCGAGGTTGTGGAAGATGCCATAGAAATGGAGGTCTTTTCTGTCTATATTGTTGAGTTGTACGAAGAAATGCTTCTTGATACCTATCCTAAATGTTGACCTACTCTGCGACCCTCCATTCATTGCGATCCCAGAAGGTAACTCCTGGTGCTTTACAGCTGAAGTTATTGATAGCAGCCCTTGCCACTGGAATTACAAATGTTAGTCAATTTGCCATAGTATCGAACACAAGGGAGTCGACTTTGACTTTGGGTCACTCTCCCCATTCGGTGTTGAAGCGTGCTCCCAGTTGCTCACCTTGTACTGCAGTCTGATGCTCCATTGAAGCTGAAAGGCCTCTAATTGGCTCTCTGGCTCTGAGAGCCCACTCACCAACCCTAATTGGACAGAAAACCTCCAAGCCAACGGGGGGCTCACGTACACGCAAATCTGAATTTTAATCAGCTCCTTGCCGGAGGCAACTTCGGGACCCGAAAACAATCCCGGCTCCTGGTTCCTGCCTCCGTGCGGAATATTCACCCTTCGCCTGTCAGCCAACACCCATCGGGCCATTTCCCAGGCGCCTTTGGAGATCTGGAGGGAGCGAAAGTTGGAACAGAATTAAAATAAAAAGGTTACAAAGTCTGCTCAACGAAGGAAAAAACTGGGAGGGAAGAAAAAAAACCTGCGTTCCACCAAAAAAGAGAGAATGCTTTTAAGATATTATTTTCCACAGATGGAGGGAATTAATTTGTACAGATTTAGCTTCATGGAATTGTCATGTGGAATTCAAGATAGAGCAAAAACAAAACAGGTTTCTCAAAACCGCTTACAGCAAAAATCACATTGGAAATTACAGAAAGTCTTCTGTAAACAGATGCGAAGAGACGCTGTGAAATATGACTAGAGCGTCAGCAAAAACCCCCATGGGGGTGAACAAACAGAAGTCTGCCACTGAGAGCACTCACGACGCAGCCTTAATGGTGTAGAACAAATGCAGTAATGAATGCCATTCTGCGGGCATTGTTTGCATTTTAACATGCCCTGAAGTTCGCCAATCTCAAAAACTGTGACATGGGAAGACTGCACTGCATTCAGATCGAGGAGCGGCACACACAGCCCGTGCTCCATTTCTAATCCGACTAGCCCTCCCCACCACACCCCACGGCCGCCAACCCCACCCGAACTCAACCAGATTAGTTGTGGGGTCAAATGGCCTCCCACCTGTGCTGCAAGGCCCTTGTGGTGAATATCACAACAGCAAATTGTCCAGCTTCCATAAACCCGGCTTTCTGTTTCGTCATAAATATTCCCGTCTGCTCTCGAATTCATTCTCTATGACTCCCAACGAGTGTCCAAGGCAAGAAGCCTAAACCTGGGGGACTAAATGTCCAGTTGAGAAAGCCTTGGGACAGGGCCTCAGTTAATTGTCTTATCTGAAGACACCACCTCTGGCAATGCAGCGCTCCAGAAAGGAACAGGGGAGTTGCTCCTGGTTGTCCTGGCCAATATTTATTCCTCAATCAACCTCAGTATAGAAAAACAAATTATCTGGCCATTATCACATTGCTGTTTGTGGACGTTTGCCATGTGCAAAATTAGCTGCTGCGTTTTCTACATTTTAACAAGGTCTGTGCTTCAAAAAGTACTTCTTTGGCTGGGAAAAACTTTGGTGCATCCTGGGGGTTATGAAAGGCGCTATATAAATGGAAACCTTTTTGCTTCATAGGTGAGGGTCAGTTTGGATTTTATGTTCCAATCTCTGAGGTGGGACTTGAACCCACAAACCTACTGACTCAGAATGTTACCGACTGAGCTACAGCTCTCGTGCTCGATACCAGACACACGTACTCCCGCTCTGTAAGGATCCAGTTATCGAAGTCCGGAGAACTCAGACACATGTAGGCGAGAGTCAAGGTTAAGGGATCCCTCCAGTTGGCTGGAGGGACATCACTTATAGCATTGCAACTGGCCAGCATTGAGCGCTGGTAGGTTCCCAGTTGGGTCCACTGGCTTACAGGGGGACCTGGAGCAGAAGAAGGAATAAGAAGAATAGAAGGACATAAGGAATAGGAGCAGCAGTAGACCATTCGGCCCATCGAGCCTGCTCCGCCATTCAGTGACATCGTGGCTGATCTGCTACATCAACACCATTTCCTTGCACTACCCACCGTGTCCCTTGATGTTTTTAATATGTAGAAACCTCACGACCTCAGTCTCGAACATCCTCAGTGACTGATCCTCCAGGGCCTCCTAGTGCAGAGAATTCTAAAGGTTCACCACCCTCTTGAGTGAAGAAATTCCTCCTCACCCCAGTCCTAAATGGACCTGCCCCTTATCCTGAGACTGAGGCGGGGATTTTCCATGCCTGCCGGCGTCAGGCGTGCTTGGTGGCGTGAGCGGACAATGTGGCGCGATCAGTTTCATGTCAGTGACAGTGCGGCCGTCTGCTCAGCCCGCCAATGGCAGGCCGCATTTCCTGTCATTGGGTGTCGGGAGCCTCATTGTAATAGATCAGCATATCATTATAAGGCCAGCCCGCTGGACTAATCCCCACCCCCCTTGCTGGATTATCCACCCACATCGGCAGGAAAACACGTCGACGTGTTTCACAGCGGCACATAAGTGACATGCGCCTGGTGAGCTGCACTTCACTCGGGACTTCGAGGTCTGTTTGCCCACCTTGCTTCGGGCAGCACTCGCAGTCATCAGCGCCAGGCTTCACAGGCAGCACCACATCACTTTTAGGGGGGGTCTCACGGGCAGGTCTCTACCCACCAGACCAGCCGTAAGGCGGGGGTGGCTTTTCCCTGGTTGCAGGACTGGGGCTTACTTGGGGAGGGGGGGAGAAGTGGCCTCAGGCAAGGGAAGAGGCTGCAGGGCGTGGGCTGTACTGGGGAAGGAGGGTATCCCAGGGTGTGTGTGGGGGACACATGTTGATCTGTGCAAGTGGCCTCAAGATGGTGAGGGCTGAGGAGGCAGTCTCCAGAGGAGATGAGGCCAGATGGAGATGTGAGGGTGTGTGTGAGAGAGTGAGTGGTGATGTCCCTTGAGTTGGCAGTGAGTGAGATGCCAGTGAATGTGTGATGGGCTTGTGAGTGTGTGAGTTTAGAGCAATGAGATGGTTGCCTTACCCTGGCTGCACAGATGAGATCATTCATCCTCTATCTGCGTTGGGTGACCACCCTTTTCAGTGCAGCATTGGCACTGATTGCGAATGCCACTGCCTGCCATGCTGGGTTGGTGATGCCGTTGCCCGTCCTGCAGCCAGAGTGGGGGTAGAGGACATCACGGAGAGCCTCCACTGAGTCCAGGTGGCATTCCAGTGATGCGTCATTAAGCCTGGGGGCTGCAGTCTTTTTGCCTTTCGTGGACATCTTCTCTGCAGTAGCCGTGGGCTGGAGGCGCTGAGATGTGTGTGTACGTGCCTGGGCTTTAGATATGGTGCCCAGAGTGATGAAGCTGCGAGCTGATGGCACAGCTGGCCAGTGAGAGCCTGCCCACTATGGAAATGGCGTGTTTCCTGGGAATGCATAAGTAATGCAGCGGGTTTGGGACAATATGGTGTGAAAACCCCACTACCCACACTTAGGGCAAATCTGGGACGAGTCCGCCCTGTGTCTCCTGGTTCTAGCACACCCCAGCCAGGGTAAGCACCCTTCCTGCATCTACCCTGTTGAGCCCTGTAGGAATTTTGTTTGTTTGTATGGGATCACCTCTCATTCTTCTAAACTCCAGAGAATAAAAGTCCAGTCTATTTAACCTTCCCTCATCGGGCAATCCCTCCATCCCAAGAATTAGTCTGGTGAACCTTCGTTGCAGTCCCTCTATGGAAATATAATACCATATAACCCCAGCTGTTAGCCTACAAAGGTCAAGCTGTTTGACTGGCAAATCATCGATAGCAGGAGAAACATCTGTTATTGGGTATACACTTGTGATCCATGAGGTTCATGCTATGGTGGACTTGCCCTGCTGGAGTATCAGGTTGAAGGGGAATCGGACAGGGAGAAAGCACACAAACCTTTGCTGTTTTCCTTGAGGTTTCATGTGCTTTCTTCATATGGATGTGATCAATAAGCATGCTTGAGGTTTTGGCTCACTGCTGCTTATACTGGCGATATCTATGTAATTATCAGTGAATCTCGGGCTCATCAATCGATGGGTTACCAAGGAATGAAACACCTTGTAATGAGCATCGAGTGTTCTCAGCTAGGCGTCCCGTGATGTTCAATACCAACCTCAGAAGTACAGGCCACACTGCAGCAACGTAAAGTTTCCATTCTGCTTTACCATTCATCTTTCTACATCCTCTACTGCTCATCAGATGACAGGTCATCGACAATCATTTGTTGAATTGTTGTTTGATTTTATAGATTTGCAGCCATCACCGTCAAGTTCAGGCTGTCCAAAGGACCATGGGATTGCAGCCCATGACTCACTCCTGTGTGTGTCCGTCCATTTGGGAGTAAACACTACTTGAACCCAAACCATCTGATAGCTTTGGCTACACCCCATCCTGCAACTCGCTCTCAAGCAGCTATGTCTCTGCCAGTTGAAAGGAACCTAATCCCACTTCATCCGGATGGATTTGCACCGGATGAAGTCCTAGGCAGCAGAAGGAAAACAACAAAGAGATAAGCACCAACCAAAAACTTTTACCACAAAACACCCTTCCGTTTAATAAGCTACCGATTCAGCGACACGCGACGTGTGATATAACCTCAGTTACATACACGGGCCGGAGTTTTCCGGACCCATTGGGGGCTGGGCCCTCCGCAGGTGAGGCAGCGCCTCAGCCACAAGCCCATTGACTTGTGGCGGGACCGGAAGATCCCAGCAGCGGGCAGGTGCAGAAAATCCCGCCCATCGAGCTCATTGAGCAGAACCAGGCCACTCGGCCCAACAGGTCAATGCCAGTGTTTACGCCCCACATGAGGGTCCACCCAGCCGATTTCACCATGCCCTATCATCATTACCCTTTCTCCCTCAACTGTTTATCTAGCTTTACCTTGCTGTTCGCCTCGACGGTTTCTTGTGGTACCAATTTCCACATTCTAACCACGAAGCAGTGCAAGTTTTAAACGCACACCCTAGTTCCTGGATCAGAGGTAACCCCCATACCCAATTTCCCTTCTGCGCCTCAATGTGAAAATGTTTTCAAAAGACTCCTGTTTCAGTACATACACATGTACTATCTCTGGAGCTTAGCTCATTGCTTTGGTTTTCAGAGCAGTTCAGCATTTTACCAACCTTAGCACCTCTGCTCAGTCCACAAGCATGCCAGGTTGCTACCCATATTAATTCATCACCGCGCTCCCATGTTCACATTTCTGTCCTTGGCCTGCCACAATGTTCCATTAAAGCCCAACACAAACTGGAGGAACAGCACCTCACCTTCCTACTTGGCACTTTACAGCCTTCCGGACTCAACACTGAGTTCAACAGCTTCAGGCCATGAGTTCCAGCCCCCATTTTGAATCAGTCCTTTTTTTTTGCCACGTGCCAGTTTTAACATTGTTTTTCATCTTCTTTGCTTTCAGATAACCGCATAGATTGCAGCAAAATACTGCAGACGCTGGAAATCTGAAATAAAAACAGAAAATGCTGAAAAAACTCAGCAGGTCTGGCAGCATCTGTGGAGAGAGAAACAGAGTTAACGTTTCGAGTCCATATGACTCTTCTTCAGAGCTTCACTGCATAGATTGAGCAGATTATTCTGCCATTAAGGCTCACTCTCGACCAAGGCTTTGTCTCTTTACTACAACCATTACTACTCCCTTTGCCTTTTAGGAGGGAGGCAGGCAGAGGGAGTAGGGAGGAGGGAGGGAGGCAGTAAACAGGAAACTATAAGCCAGTTAGCTTGGCCTCTGTCACTGGGAAGTTATTAGAATCGATCATTAAGGAGGTTATAGCTGGGCATTTAGAAGAGCTCAAGGCAATAGGGAAGAGTCAGCATGGTTTTGTGAAAGGAAAATCATGCTTAACCAATTTATTGGGGTTCTTTGAAGGAGTAACGTGCACAGTGGATAAAGGGGAACCTGTAGACGTACTGTACTTGGATTTCCAGAAGGCATTTGATAAGGTGCCACATCAAAGATTATTGCAGAAAATAAAAGCTCATGGTGTCCTGGGTAACATATTAACATGGATAGAAGATTGGCTGGCTGCAGAAAGCAGAGAGTATGCATAAATGGGTCTTTTTCTGATTGGCAGGATGTGATGAGTGGAGTCCAACAGGGGTCTGTGCTGGGGCCTCAACTTATTACGATTTACATCAATGACTTAGATGAGGGAGTGAAGACATGGTGGCTAAATTTGCAGATGACACAGAGATACATAGGAAAGTATATTGTGAAGAGGACATGAGGAGGCTGCAGATGGATATAGATAGATTGAGTGAGTGGGCAAAGATCTGGCAAATGGAGCTTAATGTGGGAAAATGTGAAGTTGTTCACTTTTGCAGGTAGAACAAAAAAGCAGAGTATTACTTAAATGCAGAATGGCTACATAATTCTGAGGTGCAGAGGGATCTTGGTATTCTAGCACGGGTCACAAAAAGTTAATATGCAGGTACAGCAAGTAATTAAGAAGGCTAATGGAATGCTACCCTTTATTACGAGAGGGATTGAACATAAAAGTAAGAATGTTATGCGTCAGTTATACAGGACATTGGTGATTCCACATCTCGAATACTGTGTGTGCAGTTTTGGTCTCCTTATTTAAGGAAGGATGTAAAATGCACTGGAGGCAGTTCAGAGGAGGTTTACTGGATTGGTACCTGGAATGAGTGAGTTGTCTTAAAAGGAAAGGTTGGAAAGACTGGGCTTGTTTCCACTGGAGTTTAGAAGAGTGAGGGGTGATTTGATTGAAGTATACAAGATCCTGAACGGCCTTGACAAGGTGGACGTGGAAAGGATGTTTCCTCTTGTGGATGAGCCCAGAACTAGGGGGCACTATTTAAAATTAGGGGTCACCCTTTTAAGACAGAGATGAGGAGAATTTTTTTCTCTCAGAGGGTTGTGCAACTTTGGAACTCTCTGCCCTGGTTGAGGTGGAGTCATTGAATATTTTTGAGACAGGGGTGGATAGATTCTTGTTAGACAAGGGAATCAAAGGTCATCGGGGTCAGATGGGAACTTGGAAATCGAAACACAAGAAGATCAGCCATGACCTTATTGAATGGCGGAGCAGGCTCGAGGGGCCGAATGGCCTACTCCTGCTCCTATTTCTTATGTTCTTACATTCCTTGGCATCTTTGTCATTTAACTCTCCTGCCCTCTGCCCTATCCCATACCTTCCCTTTCGTTCTTTCTTCCCCCTCCCCTCCCCTCCTTCAGCCGCATGAAACCCCTCGCATTTCTGCCTCCCTCCAGCTCTGAAGGAGAGCCAGGTC